>NW_022280604.1:0-24280 GCF_004355925.1 Anarrhichthys ocellatus | reverse complement strand
TGTGTGTGTAAGGTGTGTGTTTGGTTTCACGCCAATTGGCAAAAAGACGGTGTAGCAGTGAGAGTGGCCTATAACTAAAATGTCGCCCCTCAAGTATCCTCGGTACACATGATATCACGGAAAAGTTTTCCTAAGAAATCTATCAACACGTGTCATTTTCCCCTCGTTATATGCACACAGTCTTTTCAAAATAAAACAACTTAGCTAGGTTTAGGCAACACAACTTGGTTAGGTTTAGTAAAAGATCGTTTGGCTTCAAATGAATATGGAAGTGCCGTCACTTAAGTAAAAGATCTAAATGAGTTTACCTGGATTAATAAAGCTTCAATAAATGAAATAAAGGCTTAAACTGGGACAGCTGCAGGTGGCAAACCGATGAGTTCCTCAGTATCTTAAAATATAAGAAATACATCAGTTTTGTTCACTAAAAATACATCAGAGAAAATATTTAAAATAAAACACTCAAAATGAACAATTATTGCTTGTCATTTAGTACAAATAATATGTAGATACATAAATAAACGTCTAATATCAATGAATCTTGTGAATGTTCAACTACTAGTTCGAACTATTTAAGCCAGTAGTACTACATCTGCTCCAATCACAGCTGCCTTTACTGCTTCTAGTACTCTTACTTCGACTACTACTGGTACTACAATAGCGCCTGCATGTAATTGTGCGTTATTGCTATTAGTGAAAAATAGTGTAGCACAAATACTTTGGTGACGTTCTTGTTAAATCATGACATTTTTTTGAACAAAATATACATTTTCATCAATAAAAAAATGAGCGCAGACAAAAAACATTATTCTATTCATATTTATTTGAAAACAACAATCCATTTTTTCCACTTCTACTGCGATTCCTTGTTGCAACTGGGGTCATACATGATATATGTATTAATTCCACAGAACATCATCACAAAAGTTACCCTTTTATATGCACGTTTACCTTTTTTTTTGTCCTTTTTCTTTTTGTATCGTTGTCATTTCTATACAATGACTTGTGCTTTGATATCTTTGAGAGAGAGAGAGAGAGAGAGAGAGAGAGAGAGAGAGACTTTTTTTAAAGACATCATTGTCGTCATGATAAGTGTACATAACAGAGGGAGGATCCAAAATAGAAAAAAGTCGTAAGAAGAGGATATACTGGTCTGAATACACACCGATACAGAATACAGAGATACACACTCACATTGCAGCCGGCCCGACTCCGCCCAAAACTGTCACAAAAGTCCTCCAGCCGTCCCTCCTCGTCCTGATTTTAGGATTTTTAAGAACGCTTGTTGTTGCCTTGCAACAAATACACACTCCCCGCTGGTGAGCAGAGTTTTGGCTAAATATTGCTTAGCTACAAAAAGGGATGTCCAGGAGAGGAGGAGGGGTCGCAGAAGGGTCAAATACAATAAAAAAAATAAAAAGCAGTGCAGAAAAAGCCTCAATGTCACAACCAGTAAAATGTATTATTAGGATTAATTTTTTTTTTTGACAGTTTTGGGGTTCAGAGTGCAGAACAGTTCTCCTTCTAAACACGTCCATCTCAATCAAAGTTTGCTGCAAAAAGAAGAACAGCGGATCAGAGTGCCGGGACCTTTCATAGCAGAGGTTCTAAATATAAGGTGCATTTGTCAGAGAGTTTGGTGTCTGTTTGTATACGCGTCCCTAAAAAATAAAGCCATTAAATAAGCGTGTTGGTGGGTTGATTGCCACAATGTGCATCAATGCCAAAATAAAATGTGTGTTCGGGGGGGGGGTCTGAATATTTACATGGACTGGAATGTTTTCCCCGTTCAGGTATCCGGCGATTAAAACAGGATTCAAGTTGTTCTTCAGAAAGTGGGGCTACTTTGAAATCTGCATCACATCGATATTCGTGTGTGTGTGTGTGGAGGGGGCAGTGTGTGGGTTAAAAAAAACACAACAACAATTGAGCAGAATGCCACGGCGCAATGCAGAAGGCATGTTCATTCACTTAATGCTGAGAGCAAGTCTGTGTATCGTACAAAAAAAACAAAAAGGGGAAATAATACCACGAAAAGTGAATAAAAAACAAGATCAAATCACAACCAGGGACAAGGAGGCAAAGAGCAGCAGAGAAAATGTACAAGCAAACTACCATAACCTTAATGTGAATGTCATTCTAAATGTTAAGTGCAGATAGATAGATAGACAGATAGATAGAGAGACAGGTTGATAGATTCTATATACTGTATTCATATGCTGGGTAAATATTCTGCTAAATCTTACTTCTATGTGTATATAGCTCCAAGTAGAGGGGGCTCACTCAGACGTATATAAATAGGTCTAACATATAAAGCCATATTACAGTGTACATATCCTCGCCCTAACGTAAGCCGTAGCAAAACCCCCGTGTGCTCTACGTAGAAAAAGGCTTCCACGACATTTAAGAAAAAATGTACAATTTATGAAACATGGTAACAATAATAAATAGTATTATAGAACTGCTGCTGTACACAAAAAAAGCCATTTTTAAAATTTCACTCATATAAAAATATGTTTTAGTGCAACCGTACGTAATAGTAATATCCATAACTTCACATCGCTTGTCGAGACTTTAAGGTGTCCAAAAAGAAAAGAAACACAGGAGGAGGGGGAGGAGAGGGGGGGAGGAGGGAGGGGGAGGAGAGGGGGGAGTAAAGGGGGGAGGAGAGGGGGAGGGATTGCATTTATTACAAAGCTGATACGTGATAGTATTGTATTTACATTTACCTTCCTGCTTTGTTTGCTTATAAGAATATAAGCAAAAGACAAACAAACAAAAACAGATGAAAGAAAAGGCACACACGTAGCTGTCAGATTTCTTCTTTTTTAAACTTTTCTCTTTAACGTACCGCTTAAACCACAGTCCTTTAATTTATTCGAGCAGATTTTGGTCGGGCTCGTGTTGGTGGGAGTCACCGTACATGTGTGACCAAATGCAGATCCTCTCTCAGAGTCCTTAAATAAGAGAGCAGGCCCCGGTTAGAGCAGCCATGCTGCACACAAACATTACAACTGCACAAGTCCATTTGTGTTTTAGTCCGTTTTGTATTTTGACCATAGCTGTTTGTCTTTGTATGCATGTATTTGTGTTCATGCTGAGAGAGAGAGAGTGTTTGTATGTATAAACTGAAGTAGAATATGTGTGTGCAAAAGTCATGTTTTTCCTCTCCCTGTTGCTCTTCATCCCTTCCTATTATCCAAAAACAGAAATGAAATCCATCGTTCCTCCTGCTCGTGTTCTCCGCCTGCAGCCCTACGACACGTCTCTGCTTCTCTTTGTGCTTTCTGCTCCCCCGTCTCTCTCCGGCTTGAGAAGTCTGGACGCTGTTGGAGGATGGAGGGTTTCCGGTGCGGGGCTGTGAGGGTGAGGAGAGGAGGAGGAGGAGGATGAGGAGGAGGATGAGGAGCAGGAGGGAGAGGGGGAGGAGGGGTGAGGGGAGGCGGGGATTGACGGGTGGTGAGGCCTGACCTCCAGGCCGCTAAAGTGCTGAATCCCGGGACCTTGTGGGGGAGAGAGCGAAGGGTGAGGAGATGGCGGCGACATGGAGATGGATGGCGAGCGATGCGGATGTTGGGAGTCGTGGGACGACGCAGAGGGAGAGGAAAAAGTTCTTCCTCCTCCTCGCTCAGCGAGCTCCTCCGACTCGATGCAGAGCGAGGCGATGGCCTTGGTGCAGGTCTGGATGCTCTCCTCCTGCTCCCGCCTCACTCCTCCTCCTCCTCCTCCTTCCCTCTCCTGCGATGAGGGGTGAGGGGAAGTCGACTCCCTCAGCCTCTCGCCTCCTCCTCCTCCTCCTCGAGCTCCCCTTTCAGGGAAGGAGGTGAAATGAGGGGAGGCGGCCTCGCTGGTGGTGGAGTCCTCCGATGTGCTCTTCTGCAGCAGCAGGCGGGACACGCTCTGCTGCGCCGCCTGCTGGCCCAGAGGGGAGGTGACGGAGGTGGGGAGGGAGTGTACCATCTGGATCCCTCCGATGGGGATCATTGGGAACGGCGAACGCACCTGAAATGAAAGTTATTGTTTGAGTTATATGTTAAAAGACTCTGGTAATTATCTTCCTTATGCGAACACCTTCCTCCTTTGTGCTATTGAGCTCTTTTGAATAAAATATAAAATATGTACTTTCACACTACTGTTATTAAAATGATCTGTTAATTAATTGTGTGTGACTTATTTTGCTCAACAGACCTGCAAAAAATGTTTAAAGTGCAAACGATGTGCAAACACATCCTTCTTTATTCATTTTCTATGAAGTGCTTCATAAAATAAAATCCAATGAAATATATAAAATAGCTACAAACTTTTCAAACTACGCACAAAACATATAAATCAAAAATTAACAAAATGAATAATAAATAAATAGAACAACTCATGTATATGAAAGCAAATCAGATAAAAAAAACACGTCATAAATACAAAATAAAATGAAGTAACAAAAGAAAATAAATTTCATAAAATTATTTAAAGAATTTTACAAAAGAAAATATAACAGGTAGAAATAAATGAAATAATTAAATGAAAAAGAATAATACCTGGAGTTGGGAGTGAAGAGGGAGGTGGCTGAACAGGACTTGGTGAGGTGGGCTGGACTGGTCCCGTTCCCCTGCTGACGATGAGACCAGACAATGTTCCTGGAAGAAGAGATGAGCATCAATCATGAACCAGTGAAACGGGTTCTCATCCTCTCTGTTCATTTAAAATTTGATGTCAAACACACACACACACACTCATTGCACAGCACTAGTTACAATAAACACACATTTGAGGCCACGCAATAGAAAACCAAATATTTAGTCACGAAATAAATGAATAAGCCTTGATGAAAAGTGCTCAAACAGAAATGTGCGGTTGTTCTGGCCGGCAGGTGTTGGTAAGAAAAACAAATACGAAGCATGAAGGCAAACTCCTTATGCCTGAGTAATGGCTGTTAAAACATTAATCTATCATTTGGAGACCGGTTGGTTATCAAAGCCGAGCCAGTCTCACTCTCCGCTTCACGCTTTGTTGAAGTGGGACCAGCAGCAGAAGCCAGAGTTTGAAGTAGGGCTCTTAAGAAGAAAAACAGCCGTGTTATTAACCACACCGACACCGGCCAAGATCCCATTACCACCAAAACCCAGCAGCCCTATCTTCAATCATCCCTCTCTCTAACGCACTCAGTCTATCTGACTCGCTCTTTATTCCCTCATCCTCTCTGAATGTTTCTGCTCCGTCTGCCAGACGCTTTCCTTCTCTGCTCCCTCTTTCGTTTTTATTATTTTCTCTCTTCTCACCGTCCTTTTCCCCACATCTCTGCTCCAGGTAGACCACAGCATGAGTGTCACAAAGTTTACTAAATCACACTCGAGCACCTAAATGTTGTATGAAGTGGAGTGGAAAACTGTGAAAACTCCAACCCTGCTGACAAAGTCAGGGTTCACACAGAAGGCAACTTCTGGTTCTGAAATGTGAAGTCAAAGGTTCACGTGTTAAAGCTGCATTCTCTCTAGTGTCCACCAGGGGGCGACTCCTCTTGTTGTATAGAAGTCTATGAGAAAATGACTCTACTTCTCTCTTGATTTATTACCTCAGTAAACATTGTAAACATGAGTTTATGGTCTCAATCTCTAGTTTCAAGTCTTCTTCAATACAGCATGATGTTCATTTAGTACATTATGGTCCATTTAGAGTCAAACAGACCATAAAGCAGGGGATGCTTTAGGGCGGGGCTACACGGGGATTGACAGGTCTCTACCAGAGATGCATACGGCGTCTCTACGTCACTCCTCCTCAGTCCAAATATGGTCACTTCCTGTTCACTGGTTGCAAAAAGCCAAGATGGCGACGTCCTAAACGTCTAACTAAAGGCATCCACTTCTTATATACAGTCTAACTTTCAAAATAAAGCTTTTCTGTCAGCGATATTGAGAAAAACAACCATCACGATATTTATTCCCAAATACCTTGATATCGATATGGCGACAATATTATCGGGTTGACTATTGGTGCCTTCACAAAATATTCACACAATGAGATATTTGATAAATAATCATTCGTAATGTGGATATAACGACTAAGTGGGGATTTTCTGCTGCTCCTGTTACAAAAAGACAAACGAAGGCTTTTCAAAAACATTGTATAATATCATCCAAACCACAGTTTATAACAAAAACTTTCATCTGAACCAAAAAAATGAGAAAAGCTGGTTTGCACATTAAAGGGAACAGATATGAATAAAACAAATGACAGCGTGATTTATTCAGACTCGACTATAGAGTGTTTAATTTAGGAGTTTTTTGGACTCTTACCGTTTCCATCTCCGAGCTGGTTCGGCGTCGTCCCAGCTCCGCCTGACCCAGCACGCCACCCTGGTGACCCGTCCTGAGGCCCCGCGATCCACTCTGCTGGCTGGTGGTCACATAGCAAAGTAAAAATAGCACATTAGGTACAAAACTTAAAGGAGCAGTGTGGAGGGTTTAGTGGCATCTAGTGGTGAGGTTGTAGATTGCAACCAACTGAATACTCTTGCAATCACTCCTCCCTTTTCCAAGCATGTCGAAGAACTACGGTGGCAATCCAAACACTGGCTCTTCAGAAAGCCTTTTTTTTACGTTTTTATGTCACCAATGTTTAGATTGTCCAATCTGGGCTACCGTAGAAACACAGACCTGCTCCCTATGTAGATATAAATGGCTCATTCTAAGCCAACGCAAACATAATGATTCTTAATTTCAGGTGGTTATACACAAATGAAAACATAGTTATGAACATCATATTACATTTTATGCCAATAAATCCCCCTAATTCCTACACACTGTTAAAAAACATTGTTAAATTAGGCTATTACAAGATTAAGTCTTGCATCACTGATCTTGACACTTTATTTTTTTACGTTATGTTTGTTCGTTATTTTTTACCAGATTCAACCTGCAGTACTTTAAATGAGGGTGTGATAAACATGAAGCCTGGCTTGATGTTATTGTGAATTGAAGAATAAAGATAGAACTTAAATATTGTTAAGCTGTCCTCTTATTTGGACGTTGCTGAAGACGTTTCATAGACATAATGAAACCTCCATCAGACACATCCCCTCGACTCACCTTTGGTGGTGGAGGTGTTGGTGGAGGCCTCGGCGAGGTGAAACAGGCCGGATCATCGCCCTGTGGCGGCCTCGTGGTGAAAGGTCACGCTTGTAGTCTCTTCCCGCCGGAGACGTGGGCCGAGAGAGAGGGGAGAGCAGCGAGAGGTGTCCCCTCCTGGGGGAGAGGTCTCGCCTGTATCCCCCTCCCACCCCCAGGTCCCTCTTCGGTGAGATGTGACGAAGAGGAGAGAGATCCCGTCGGGGTGAGAGGTGTCTGGCGCGGGGTGAGAGGTCGCGACGCGGGGAGAGGTATCGGCGTGCTGAAGGTGAGGAGGAAGGGGAGATCGGGGACGGGCAGCCGGAGTGGTCCAGCCCGGGTGAAGACAGGCGGGAGGACGGGGAGGAGAGGTCCGGGGATGGGACGGGGAGGTCATCGTCCATGGAGGAGGAGGAGGGTGGAGCTAGCAGCCTGCTGCCCAGCGCCCTCTGCAGGCCTCGGTGGTACGCCGTCTGGCCGTGGTCGCTGGGCAGCGCCTGCGGAGTGATCTGGATGCTCGGTACCGTGGTGAAGTAGCCGAACAGCGGAGGCTTGTTGGTGTTGCCCAGGAGGTCGGACGCCGAGTGATGAGAAAGGTGAGGAGCCGGGTAGGAGGAGGCCATGGCTGTGATGGACATGGAGGGCAGGCTGTAGGGCTGCGGGCTGGTGGAGCGCGAACGGGTCTTCGGGGTGGAGTCGCCGTCATAGTCGTCTTCTTCATCATCGTCGTCGTCCACCTCGTCGCCGTCGTCCTCTCCGCCATCTGAGTCGTCGGCGTCTGAGAACTGGTGGTCCGCCATGGAGCCTCTGGACATCTTCTCTGTCCTCTGGCCTTCCTCTCCGACATCTAGAAGAGGAGGAGGAGGAGGAGGAGGTGGAGGAGGAAAACAGAGGGTACGAAGAAGGAGAGGAGGAAGAAGAGGAAATGGAGGGATTGGAAGAGAAGAAGAAAAAGAAGAGGGTAGGAGGAGACAATGAAGCAGGTTAGGACAGAACAGAGTAGAGGAAGTGGGACAGACAAAGAAGAGGAAAGGGAATATGCACAACGAGGAAGACGAAAGGAAACAGGAAGCAAAAAAGGAAGAAGAGCAGGAAAGTAGCAGAAGAAGTAGAAGAAGAATGGGAGGTAATATGATAATTGAGGGACGAAGACGAAGAAGAAGAAAGGGAAGCGGAGGGTGCGGAAGAAGAACAAATGAAAAAAAGGAGGAAATAGTAAAGTAGAGGAAGCGGAAGAAAAGGAAGAAGAAGCAGAAGGGGAGCGAACACCAAACAAAGGAAGAAGAAAGAGACATGTGGAGAGAGAGAGAGAGAGAAACAGTTTGTATTAATATGTGGTAACAGAAGGA
The DNA here is from genome assembly GCF_004355925.1 of Anarrhichthys ocellatus. Classification (NCBI taxonomy): domain Eukaryota; kingdom Metazoa; phylum Chordata; class Actinopteri; order Perciformes; family Anarhichadidae; genus Anarrhichthys; species Anarrhichthys ocellatus. The sequence goes on along the minus strand of NW_022280604.1, from coordinate 15,834 downwards.
GATTCGATGTGAAACTAAAAACCACTGAAACCACATTCCCACCAGCTCAAACCAATAACATACAAAAGACATAAAACAAAGTTATTTGAGACTAAACCCTTGACACTTTGGTTTTTCTACAGGATGGACTGCAGCCAAATGTTGGCAGGGTCTCATGGTACAGTAGCTGCACAGTTACTGTTGGCAGGTAACCAACCATCACTGGGGGTCCGACTCTCTTATAAAATGAAGCTGATTGGATGATAACTGACAAAAAGGGGAATTTTGGGAATAAAAAAGTTGGTTTATTGTTGAGACTTTTGTATTAAAAGACTCAAAGTTGATGAAGATACACACAAATCCTGACCTGCTCCGAGTTCTTCAGTTTCAAAATAGCCAGAAGTCAAAATCATAGAAATATAAAAATATTTATGATATACATCACTCTTCTTTTCCATCAGTTTAATTTGCTTTTCCTGGACTTCCTCCAGCGTAGAGAAGCATAAACCGTTTGGAGTTATTCAATTTTATTCACCCGACTGCTATGAGCAGAAATCAGATCTGCTAACACCGGACTACTTTTCCAGTTAGTCTCTCATATACAACCACGAACCACAAATGTTTACATCTCAACTACTAACCGAGTAACTTTCTAAAGATCTCTCTTTCCCCAAAACACTGCATGTGTGTGTGTGTGTGTGTGGGTTGTGTCCCAATTAAATGCCAAGCCAACACACACACACACACACACACACACACACACACACACACACAGGGTCAACTGAAGTAACATTTAATTTCGTGGTCTAAATGGTGGAAAATGACCTGCTACCAGTCAGCCATTGGCACAATGTGACGGTAAAATGTGAGTTTGTCTTAACAAAACCTTCACTTTCATTTTGAAACACCTGCCAGCAGGTACAACTCTACGTCCAATGTAAATGACATTAAGCTCCTTCCCTGGAAGATATCATTTTGGGTAATTATGTAGACAGACTCATGGTTAGCCAAACAGTAAAGTACAGCAGGCTTCAATGTCCTATAGATCTCAGACAACCAGGAGTATAAATAAAATATAAGGGAGCCCTATAAATCAAAGGCTATAAATAAATAATCAAAATTACTGACGTGACAACCTAACGTTAGTAATTCGTACCTCCTTAAACCCATTGACTGAATAAACCAATATGAGACTAAACTCTGTTCAAACCCACAGACATTTATTTGACATTTTCGTGTTGATCCCCAGTTTCCAAAGCAGCCAAATATTAATAAGATGATGCACGAGACATTTGGAACACGTCCCTTTGATGGAACGGTGCAGCCATAAAAATGAACATGGGACTCTTGGGTTTGTAACGTGATGAAGGTGAAATTAAAAAGATTTTAAAAGGTTAATTTCAACGTAGTTGTGAGGTAAAAAAAAATCATAATTTACTCTGTTAAACACAAAAGATACACTTTTATAAATACTATGTTATAATGATGGGCGAAAACATTATAGTAACACTATAAGTTTACAAGATACATATTTTATAATTTTAAATTTTTTAAAATTTATATTCACTAGTTAAATTCATTTGCACAGTAAGTCGTACATTTCCAGAATAAACTACCTAATTAAAAGCTTATGTTAAAGGACACAATTATTTTATTACTTAATTTATTACAACATTTAATTAATCTTATCAAATTTCAGGTTTTTGTTAATGGTGACCACAAATATAAAACTAATTTTACATTATTTCCAGCTTCATCATAAAAGTTATCAAAAGATGTACGAGGCACCAGAACCATGCTCATCTGTTCAGCGTCCGTCACTGCCTCGAGAGACGGTCGATGGCGATTTATTATTTGTGAACGTTTCATGGGAAAGCACGTTCATCCCTCTCAGCCCACAACATCTTCCCCAGTAATAATAATCAGATTATTCATATCATATCAGCTGATTAATGTGGTGGCGCGCTTCTCGGTTTAATAAAACCCGTGAAGCCAGTCAGTAAAGCAGAACAGCAAACGTTTCTTGCTATTGTAACTGCAGGGGGGAAAAAAAGTGTGGCTTTAAAACTGTTCATGGGAATATTTTAATAATCTAACAAGAGACTCCGAACAAATGGTGAAAGAATGTTTTATTTTATTTTAAAGCGGTTTGTGTGTCGAGTGTGGTTGTTTGATACGAGTCCTGGCTGTCAGGATGAGCTCTGTTTTCCATCACACTAATTGCAGTTGTGTGTGTGTACTTGTACATCTATCTTTGTGAGGACCAATGACTTTTAGACTTGTGTGAGGACACATTTGGAAAGTGAGGACATTTTGACAGGTCCTTGCCTCTTCAAAGGCCTGTTTGAAAGTTTAGACTTGGTTTTAGGTTTAGGTTAGGGTTACATCAAATCTATGCATAAGCAATGCAAATTTGTGACAGTTGCAACACTTTTTTCAACAAAAGGGTCCTTTTGACCCAGAGCAGCATCTGTCAGTCTGCCTGAGGTAAACCGCTGTATAGCCTAGTTGTGATGGTTAAGGTTGGAGGGAATGCATTATGTAAATGTCCTCACAAAGATAGTACAAGGATGTGTGCGTGTGTGTTTCAGTCACTTGTGTTTTAGTGTGTTTCCTACCTCCTTCGTCCGCCTCAGTGTCCTCAACAGAAGACATGGAGACTCCCAACTCCAGACACTTTTTCATATGAGCCTTAGACTTCATGTGCTTCGTCAGGTTTCCTACAAAACACACACACACACCATTTAATGACCTTTTGACTAACTCTTACTGGAAACCAGAGCTTGTTTGGCTACAAGAGTGACAAAGTGAAATTGGAAATAGAAGCAGCGTGGCCACAAAATTACAATTTACAAATTATATATAATTTATACATAATGTAATTTAATGACAAAATGACTCAACCTGGTCTGGACTCTTGGTCAGAAACATTCTGTACGTTTAAAAGAGGAGAGTTTAAGGTTTCAAAATCTATCAGGCAGATAATGGCTTTTTTATTAAAGATCAGATGTCAGCGAGTCAGCATATTGGGCCCCTGATATGAAGAAGATTCCTGTTTGACCACAGCTACAGACAAACAGCCTCTGTGCAAGTTTTATTCATTCATTCAACCACTTAGTTCTGTTTTTTTCGGATTCACTGCTTCAGTTAAAGCTTTAATGTTGAGTTTTCCAACTAATGATCTGCTTAAAACATCCTAAAAAATATGATATAAAAAATATGATATAAACAAAGTTTTACTGGACTATTATGATCAAAAGGTTTTTTAGAGAGTTTTCTAACCTGATGAGGAGCAAATTTATCAAATGAGTATGAAACAATGAAAATTGTAAACCTCATGTTTAATTATGGCACAGAATATCCTTCTACATAATGGTGACTGCAGTGAGAAAATAAAGTTCAAGTCTACCTCACATTCAGATTCATAAACAAGCAGCTTGGAAAAGAAGCCCTACCTTTCGTTTTGAAGGCGAAGTTGCAGAACTTGCAGACGTACGGCCGGACGTCGGTGTGCGTTCGGATGTGTTTCTTCAGCATGCTGGGTTTCTTACAGCGGATGCCGCACTCCTCGCAGATGTATTTCCCCCGACCGCGACCACGAACGTAAACATAGTCCTCGTTGGATTTATACCTGGAAGAAAGCGCAAGTAACGAAGAATGAATGGCGATGCTTAGACATTTGCATATCAACCTCCTGAAAAAGTAAATCTTAAACTTTATGCCTGCAGTCACCAACCTGGGGGCTGGGATTCTCCGTCTTACAAGTACATTAAACCCAACTGATACTGAATGTGTTTTTAGGACAATACATATATTTGATATTTAATAAAAGATAATTTAACAATATATCGATCACATTTTTTTGTTTTTTGCATAACAACTGTTTTTGTCAGTGCTCTCTGCAGGAATCAATCCAAAGACATATTTTAGGCATTTCTACAGTGCATGTTCTTGTTTCTTATTGGCTGGTATACACACAGATATGTTTGTTGTAAACTAAAATCTGATATAGCATTACATTCATATTCGTCACCCAAGATAATAATACGTTTTCCCGATGTTCCTTTATTCTTAGTCTTTTCCTCTTGGAGACATCTACCTGTACAAGCCTCTAAGAACTATTAAACACAGGGAACAGAATCCCTCTTTAGTTGACCTGGTCATAACCCACACACACATAATTCAACTGCAGCAAAGACTTCTTTGTTTTAAGGGATCAGAAGCTAAAATAGGAAACAATGAAGCATTCCACCTCTTGGGTTTTGTGTTCATAGTCTTTATGCTGCTCCTTTTTTTCTAAAAACAGATAACCACAGTCCTCCCTCCAGTCCCACACTTATCCTTTTACAAGACTTAAAAAAAAAAACATCACTGTCAGACATGATTTTCTATCCCAAAAGAGGCTTCGAGTGAAACAGCGGACACTTGGCAGCAGGATCAGTGCATGTCTGTCTGTCATGGAGAGAAATTACCACCAACCACCAGTCAAATGATGGTAAATTTAGTCTGCCTTTTCTCTGCTGAGAAGCATCACATCTTTGTGGTGAAAGAGTTTAAACGGCTGGTGAAGTGTGTAGTTTCCGGTCTCGTCTGCAGCGGCTGGAGGACTAAGCAATGGGTAGTTCAGGGCCTCATGTGTTAAAGGAGGTCAAATATCAGGTGCATCAAACAATCCGTCTGCGTCAACGAGGGGGAAATTTGTCTTTCAACTGCACCACGGAGTGGGAAATACCTCTGAACGCTTGTCTGAGTCGAGACGTTTACACAGCTGTGGCCAGTTATGAAAATGAAATATAATTGTTTTGTTTTATTCGGTTTTAGTCACAGCACACGCTAAGATCATGAAGCAGATTCTCTTTCAAAACTACTGAAACTTTCAAGGGACACAAAGAAGAAATGGATATATTTTCTCCACCAGAACTTGCACTTTGTGGATTTCGACTTCTGTGTGTTTTTATGCATCAATTGTTTTGTTTTTATGCACACTGTTTATGTAAGTGCATGTGTGTGTGTGTGTGTGTGTGTGTCTTTGCCTGTTTGCCCTGTTTGTATGCTTTTATCCACTTATTTCTTCTAAAGTGTCCTTTGGGGACAAAGGAGAATTACTTCACTGTCTGCTGCATTTAATAACTCCCCTGCATGTGTGTGTGTGTGTGTGTCTGAGAGCATTTGCATGTGTGTGTGTCTGCACTGTTTTTCAGTAACCTTGGTCTTATTGGCTCTACTGTAAGACTATAAAACGTTATGATACTGTAGGAATGTCTTAGAGGACCATTTAATGCAGGACAAATTCCTCTGATTTGTATGTGGACAAGAATCTTTATGTGACTTTAATAACATCATAATTAATAACAAAGGATGTTCTTGGTTTCATTACTATCAATCAAAACCTTTCATTAAGTGTCACACAATGGCAGCCCATGTTTGACGTGGAAAAGGCTCATCTTGGTCAAAGGAACAAACATCTCACCACACAACAGATCTCTGCAAGTAGGACTGGGTATCATTTAAAATTGTACTAATGCCAATATTTATTCATGCATAGAAGAATCGGGCAACCGTTTTGTGTGTTCCACCATCGAGCTGCGGCGCCATTACTGAGGTGGCGAGTCGTAGTGACTTTGTGTCTATTGTTGATGCTACCACAGCAATGATGACTTCTTTACTTCTGGTATTTCTCCAGATCTGTGGATACAATCTTACAATTTTATAAACCCGTCTTTCTTCAAATCCCTTTCTCTAAATACAAAAGTAGCTTTTAAACATTACATCTAACAAAGCTACAAAGTCTTCTTAGGTTTACTGGATGTTTAGGAAGCTAGATGCAAAACAGGCCTCTCTTACCTCTCTTACCTCATGTAGAAATAAACTGCAAACTCATGTTTCATTTCCCATTTTTGAGTCTTGCCAGAGTAAATAAACTTCTTCTTTAAAATCTTTTTTAAAATGTAGACTTCAGTCAGGCTCTGAGGTCATTATCAAGTTCTAAAACTTAAAAATAATTAAAACTATGTTATTATAAATGAGATACTTGTTGTGAAATACAACAAAGTACAATACATATGAAATAAATCTAATGAAACATCTCTTTGGTCCTATTTCTCTTAATAAAATAAACAAAATAAATAAATATGCTGATGTCAGAAAAACAGTGTGAAACAGCTTTTATAACACAACTAATGAGAGACAGATCCCACTTCACACCAGTCTATAAAAGTGAGAGCAACAATAATGAAAGCCGACGTCCAATTACAGCGATGCAGCTCAAGTTGTTAGCCTGTGATGGGTTTACCGGGCTCGAGCTCTTGGCCTGACTCTCACAGGCACAAATTAAGCCCAAAGAATAGGTTGTAAAAGGATAAGTCTTTTGTTTCTTCATATATACCTAAGAAGATTTTCCGATTAATCACGCTGAAACAGATGAAGTTCACATGAAGGTCTATGTTAACTTGTGTTGAATATTGAGCTGTGAGGATAGAATCAGACAGCTGAGTGTGTTGTTGGTCTGAGGTCCTGGTTGTTTTGTTTTTGTGAGGGGAAGAGCAGCAGCTGTGCAGTGAGAATTCCAGGTGTCTGAAGTTCATATTCAGCCTGAGATCATCACTTTTGGTTTCTCTTACTGTAATTAAGTCTCGGTTAAAAAGAAAAAGATGAACAGGCTTCTGCCATGAAGGCATCTCAGCTCTGGAGCTCTTTGGCTCAGAATCTGAGGCTGATAGATTCAGTTACATCTCTTAAATACCTTTATAACACTTGTCATTACCTGGTTTTACTGTTGGTTATTTCTTTAGTTTTACCTCTTGACACGCTCCTCTTCTTATTACATTTTTACCGTTGTCTTTTTCTTTCGTTACCTCCGCCATTGAGGTTATGTCCGTCTGTTTGTCCATATGATAACGAAAAAACTACCGGCCCGATTTTCATGAAAGATAGATTATTTTCCCTTGGGGGAGGTTTGAGCTCAGTTGAAATACTGTTTTAGAGTTTAAATCTTATTTTACCTTGCTGTGAAAGGGATATAAATGTTACTATGGAATATACTACTAAGATGGAGCAAAAACATGCTTGCTGTCACACTCAAGCATTGCTTTTAAAATGATTGATTGAATCTCAGAAAAGCCCCATAATGGAATGAGGTCTCTAGCCTTTTCAGTTTCAACTGGCAATGTTATGAATCCCAGATACAAATCACTGTAAATATCTAACCAATTATTCCTCAACAAAAGTGCTATCTGTGCAACAGATGTGACCGAGAGTCCTTTTGAGTTACTATGCAAAGAAACCAAACAAGGGACTGAAATGAAAATTTCTATGGCATGGATCATGAAGATGTCGCATTTGTGTCTGGGAAAGCATTGATACAATCATACCAAATACGAACCTATTCATAAAGATTTATTCATATAAATATTTTGATGTAAGGCTGTCTTTGTACAATTATTGGCTTTCAAGTCTTATTAGGGTTTGAATTATTTAGCAGACAATTTGAATTCTAGCAGTTTTCCAAGTCACGGAAAAATAAATAGACGTCATATAGACTTTCAGTAATAGACTTTCAATCTGCTCTCTGCTCTTACCCCGCTGGTCTCCGAGGAACGATGAAACAAACTCTAGAATAATATGTGTGATGTGATTGGCTGTAGAGTGAAAGGGCAAACAGCAGGAACGACATTTAAACGCTCTATCATTCAGATGTCATGTAGGCAAAAATACCATCAAAAACTAGCAAATATGTGTGCTATTCACGTCAGTTGCTAGAATACTTTTGATATTACACAACATTGAAAGGATTTCAGTCACTTTATTGCACCAAAGTTGTTGGACTGTTGTGTGTATTTGCAGGACGTACCCGCCTTCGAAGATCTTAATGCGGGTCGGTTCGGTGGCGGGCTGTTTGACCGAGACCTCTTTTTCCACCTGCTCCTCCTTTGAACGGTCCCACGACACCACTCCCTTCATCTTCCTCCCGAAATTACTGGCATCAACTGGCATCAGCTCTGGTTTCAACTAGAGAGATGAGAGAATAAGAAGGAACCTTTTACACTTCCTGTGCTGGTGTTTCTCTGTATTTGCACCCATGCATGCACACTTACATGTCATTTTCTTTATATGTTTGTGCATTTTATTACCTGATCAAACCTCAGCTTCCAGGCCACAGATGACACCAACTTTCCAGAGCTGGGTGGCGACATGGCTGCAGTTGAGTACATAGAATCGGTGTTTCTCCTCTGTTTGGACCTCAGCAGGGCCAGCGCAGCCTTGGTGCTGAGGTTCAGAGGATTGGGGTTGTATGAGCTTACACACCACGAGCTGTAGACGGAGCTATGCAAGGCAGTTTGGGTACTGTTGGGTTTTGTGTAGTTCAGGAAACACCAGCTGACCCTGCTCATATTGCGCAGGCTTGGGAACTGGAGGTACTGCTGAACGTCAGCTACATCCGTGAGTAGCAGAGGTTGACCCGCTGCTCCAGGTAATACTGCGCTTTGGTTGGCTGCTCGCTGAACCAGTATGCTGACAGGGATTTTACTGGGAGCAGGCTGATTTGGGTTGTCAGTGTCCTCTGCATCGTCGGAGGCAACCATTGACTGGGGGCTGGAGCTGGGCTCCGGGACTGAGTCGTCCACATCAAGCTCCTCTGGGGAGTCCCGACCACCTGAAACTGGGGAGCGGTCTGTGACGATCTGGAGAGGAGGAGTGAAGCTCTCGGCCCGAGGAACATCAGTAAGGTGGGGGGCAGAGGAACGGACAGGAATGGCAATCTTGGTGGCAACAGGGAAGTCACTTAGTGGCGGAGAAGAGGACATCCTTTCAGAGTCATCCATGGAGCCCTCGCTCTTCAGACGCGCTCGCTGACCTCTGCCCTGCCTCTTCTCAGGCTTGTTACCGCTTTCGGTTCCACTCAGCTCCACTGCACTCATCTCCTTAACAATCTGTCCATACATCCTCTCCTCCTTCACTCTCTTCTGCTGCTTAGTCTCGATGAAGAGCTCCAGAGAGCTGGCGGGGGAAAGCATGCGCTTGCTGCCTCCGACGCCAGATCCTGAGGCGTCTGTGGTGGATATGGTGCCTGATGTTAGTGACAATGGGATCCCTGTGTTCAGGCGTTGCTCTGGTAGTGAATCTGGAGCATTCCAGAGTGGGTAGTGCAGCGCTGCACCATCGGTGTGTCCGAGGAAGTGTGATAGGTTGAAACCTGCCCCACTTATGCCTCCTCCAATTCCTCCAGGTGGTTTGCTCACACTCACAGCAACAACCGGAGGAGACATGTTGCTGTTGTCAGCACCGCCTGGCCTGGCTGACATCTGGCTAACACTGGTGTACATAACACTACCATATGATGGCACTTGGGTTTGGATCCGCACAGGAACCAGCATACCAGGCAGCGAAGACTGGGAGCCCAGGTTCTGGGTGGCAAAGACTGGTTGGACCTGCTGCAGAAGCATGGAGGCAGTGGAAAGAGAAGAAAAGTTTTGCTGTTGTTGCTGGGACAGGGGAGAGTTGCGAGATGAGAACGAGGCAGGGTATATTTGAGAGCTTGGCTTTTCAGATTTTCCATTGTGTGGCTGCTGATCATGAATTTGCTGCAGGGAGTGAAGTGGTTGTTGTTTGTGGAGTGGGTGTCCAGACAGGGAGCCTGGTGATCTGATGTGGAGTTTTTGGAGTTGCTGCTGGGCCTGAAGGGTCAGCTGCTGTCTGGGTGTCTGACCGGCCTCCTGACTCCAGAACAGACTGGGTTGCTGGTAGGTAAGGTAGGGTGGACCACTCGGGTACTGCTGGATTACTTCCTTATTCATGACCTCATGGCCTTGATATTCTCCCTCAGATGAAGAGCCCTGGGTCTGCAAGCGATGCTGATGGGACCTATTGTGGAGAAAAGGTTGAATACTCGTATTTGTCTTTAAATTAAGTATTATAAGTAACATGAAAAAGTATATTGTAATAATAGAACCAGTTGGAGAAGTGGGCAATTACAATAGTTGAAAGATTACTGGCAGTAAGGAAAAAAAACAAAAACGTTTGTTTTGAATTTTGCTCATTCCATCACAGTTGTATAAGAAGGGCTATTAGTAGTTTTAGGGTTGCATAAGGAAACCCAGACTTCCTTACCTGACAAAAAGAGGTTCGTCCTGCAAGCTGTCCTCACTGATACTCTGCTGGATGTGATGCTGATGGTGCTGGTGGTGATACCCTGCAAATGTGCATAAAACATAAGAATGTATTGTATGTAAAGTATTTTGAAATTAAATTCTACCCTACAAAATAAATCCCATGTGGGGAGAATGTGGTCCTAGTTTATTGAGTAGAGAAAGACCTCAACAAATGTTATCATGATACTGCAATTTGAATAAAAGCTTTGGCGAAGTATACAAAATGACTATCTAACTGCTGTAATGCTGAACTTACCACCAGTGCTACTGCCAACTCTCTTGGTTCTACTGGTTACATCGCTGCTGCTGTGGGGGGATCCTGTTGGGCCAGGCCATGCCCCATGTTCAACAACCTCCTGTTTGATTGACATCTCAGCACTCCCTGGTTCCTGGATGACTGCCTCTGGATACACACTCAGTGAAGCCTGTAAAATGCATGGAAGTACAGCTGGTCAGTTATGAAATTAAATGCTGTGCTACTTACGAAGTATACTATGTAAGCCTAAATGTAGGTGCAATCGCTATGCGATGATAGTGTGAGGAAATTTGAATGAAGTGACACAACAAAAGTTTCTCGTGGTGCCTTGGACCTTACTGAGCCCCATTTTTCCTCTACAATCTACAAACTTCCAGTCAATTTTTTTTTAAGAGTTACAATAGTAAGTCGTTTTTTTTACGCTACCTGTCGGACAAGATATCCACGCCGGCGATCCTTCATTGCAGAGGCACTGGAGTATATCTCTCCCTGTCTGGAGGAGGACAAGCTTCCATAGTCAAATGATTTGCTGCGCATTTCAGGCAACTCTGTCGGCAGCGTGCATGGTGCCTGCTCCGATGAAGACCTCCTCATCTCCCTCTGCTGGTGGCTGGAATGACCACTGCCGGGTACCGTCAGGAACTCCGACTGCTTAGGGCCACCACCAGATGCCAACGAGTCATCCTGGTTCAGAATCACCAAGACAATTGGTCAGTTTGGACTTATTGGGAATAAGCTCTGTATTATAGGTGCTGTGTGACAACATAGACAAATTACATAACAGTAATGACAATGTACCATAACTATTGTGGGACCAATGCAAGCAGTGCATGTTATGGAAACTGTGCTAAAACTGCCGGAGGGGTCGCTAAGATAAATTGGAGTACCTGTTTGGTGGGCGAGACGGACTTGAGGCCTTCATCTCTGTCAAAGGACATGGAGAAGGATGAGGAGTGGGACAGGTTGCTCTCCTGACTGGGGCTTCGAGACAGGCTGGTGCAGGTGGACTCAAAGCTCGATTCCCCTGATGAATGCTCCATATCCGCCAGGCGCAGCCTCTTCTTCTTGGGTGGGAGCTTTTCCGATGGCATCTGGGCGAGTGTGTCACTCCTTTGTGGCAGCTGGAACTCCTCCACATGTTGCGGCTGCTTCTCCGGCTCCTTGGTTATTGGAGCTTCTGTATCTTTTTCAGGCTTGTCTGGCTCCTCCGTCACCCTGATCTCAGGAACTTGGATGTTGGGTTGTCGCACTAGCTTGTGTGGGATGTGATAAGGCTGGCCAGGTGACGCTGCAGCTGACGAAGATGAGAGGGAGGCCAGGTCACTGTCGCTTTGCAGCTGCTGCTCCATGCTCTCTGTCCTCAGTAGGGCAGATTCAGGACTCAGAGCATCTTCAAAGATATCTGTGTCGGACTGTTCAGAGTACTGGCTAGATAGAGCTTTATCTGAAGGCTGATATCCTGGCTGCTCAAAAGACTCTGACTTCTCAAAGGAATTTGGCCGGCTGAGTGAGTTGGTGTGCTGGATGACTGATATGACATTCCCAGATGCCTTCCTGCACTCAGAGTCATGAAATAATGCAATGTCCTCAGAGCACATGCTGGCACAGGTATCAAAGCTGTCAGACTGGCTGTGAGCACTCTGAAGGGAGCCTTTTCCTGTTGGGGTGGCTCTTGACCCATCAAGACTACCTTGTTTAAACTCATAGTCTCCTATCATCTCAACTGAACCACTACAGCTACTGTCACAATGCCCAGGGCTATCCTCCTCATCCCCAACACTCTTCTCTTTCCTCCTTTTTCTTGTGGCTATTTCTGACATGCTAACTTTAGTACCATATGGGCTGTAGGCGATGTGCTCTGGGACTCCTGGGTTGCGCTCACCAATCTTCATACCCAGAGATGAAGCTAAATTCTTGGGCATGTGTCCATAGCCCTCGGCCTCTCCTACATGAGCTTCATTGGCTGAATGTTCAAACGCAGCCTGTCTTCTGAGTCTACGCCCTGGTGGGTAAAACACATCATCCGACGTCATCATCTCATCGAAGGAGTGACTGCCTCGAATCGCAGGGGGGACACTAAGGTTAGGTGGGGAGGAGTTTGGCATGGAGTTACTCCTAGCATATGTCCCAGAATCTGATGGTGGCTCCAGAAGCCCTGTATTGCTTTGACAGGGTCCTGTTGGATACTGCTTGGGATCTCCAGAGACTCCTACATCACCTCTGAAACAGATATGATCCTCCGCTATCTTCCCCATGTCCAGAATAGCACCTGGTTGCTTTAAGCTAGCTAAGCTGGGGTCTGCACCTGCCATGCCCACTGTGATAGACTGTCTTGATCTGGAGTTGGGTCGGTAGTACCAAGTCCGACCAAACATAATCTCTTCGTACGTCTTGACATTAGTATTTGGTGGGCTGATCTGCTGCTCTGCACTCTCAGAGCGTGAAAAGTAGCCAGAGTCTGTGCTGCCTTTGCTGTGAGGACTGAGGAGGTTCAAGGACTGGGACATGGCAGATTCAGAGTCCTGACCCTTTTTCTCATTCAGCCTCAGGGCCAAACGTTGTTTGATGGTAGGGGAGTCATCCAGTGAATGCGCTCTTCCAGCGTGTGATGCCAACATGTGGTGTGACCCCTTTATGTCCTGAAAGGGTGGGCACTCCATCCCTGTGGAGGGGACTCCCCCAAGCTTGGGGACAATAAGGATAGGCACTTTGATAGACCCCACCAGGAGCTCTTCAGCTGAGTCTGCATATGCTGGTTCCACACCACCTACAGAGTGAATAAAGTGGAGCAGAAGTAGTCGCACACATAAAAAGATTAGGATTGAGTAAAATTTTGAGCAAAAAAATATAGACATACAGGCAGTGAATGAGCATGTCAGGCAGCATACAGTGAAACAATAATACATTAAATGTATGATTGTAAATTTCAAAATTGACAAAATATAACTTTTTTATTTTTAAAGTCTTGATCAATAAGAAAAAACAGGTCCATATCAAGCAATTTATGCATTAAAACCCTGAACACCAATTGATTTCACCGTGATGATAACTTTATGCATTTAAATTTTTTATGAATGTTTTTCAAGATGGGGAAATCTGACCTGTATTCTTGTCAGCTTCAAAGGGGATCTGCGGTATGGGGCTGATTTTGTCCGTCAGCATGGTGGAGCCCTCCAGACCTTCCTCATCTGTATCGGTACTCTGCTCTCCATCTGAGTGGACCTCGGCCTCGCCCACTGGGGAGGCCTGGTCCATGTCCCCACTGCGGGCCACGGCTAGCTCTGAAAAAGGTACGAGTCCAGCCTTGATGGCATGAGCATGGGACTTGCGATGCTTGTAAAGGTTGCTCTTGGTTTTGAAGGAAAAGCCGCAGGGTACGCAAGGATATGGCCTCTCTCCAGTATGTGAGCGGATGTGCTTCTTCAAAACGCTGGGCTTGGCGCAAGCTCGACCACAGTAGTGACAGATGTACTTACCGGGCTTCTTCGGCTTCTGCTCTTTTTTGCTGTAGCCCTCCTCTCCAGGCTCAGGGCCTGACTGAGAATACTGACCGAAGGAGCTGGGTAAACTGGGAGATTTCTGGCGGGGAAACCTCCCTGCCCCAGCCCCATGAGGATGAGCGTGTCCTGGGTGTCCTACCGGGTACAGGTCATCCGAGGGCAACTGGCCTGCAAATGGCCAGGCATGAGGCTCTAGACCCGGCTGGGGTTTGGCTCCTGAGAGGAAGCGCTCAGTTTGGGGGTGCTGAGGGTACGGCTGGCCGAGCTGGTAGGAGTATCCCCTTGGGAACCCCTGAGCAAAGTGCCCTTGCGGGTCTTGAGATGGCGGGCCTCCCATGGCCCCAACTGCAGAAGGTCCAGATAGCAGCTTCCCAGAATTCCCTGTAATTGCGTACTTCTGCTGGGGTGCTGATCCCCCCGTGGCACCACAAGGCAAACTCTCACGTTGTCTTGCCTCTGGGTCAGCAAAAGTGCTTCGTTTGGTGGTAGCAGAGGACTCGGACGCCCACTTTCTTTGCAGAGACGCCTTCTCCTTCACTGTTTCCTTGTTTGAGCATCTCTGGCCGGCGCCAGCTGATTCACGAGCCTCCATTTTCGTGACACTCTTCCGTGGATTAGAAGAGGGAGGGGGGTGGTGGGGGAGTTGGGAAGGTGGGTTCTGGAGGGTTACAAGGTCCCAAAACTACCAGGCATGATAGCTGAACCTTTGAAGGCTGCCGAGAAGTTCACAGAAACAGGAAGTATCCGTCCATTGCTGAAATAGACTGATTGTAAAGCCAGGCTGGAAACAGGAATCAGGAAGTGGAAATAAAAGAGGAGCTTTAGTGGATAACATCAGAAATGTTTCTCTCCTTTTGCCATTTTGTAAACACTAATGTTGCTGTGCGTTGTTTTTCTGTCCAATTCATCTAAAGACAGAAGAATCCTTGAGTGATCTGGAGAGGACACATAAAGAAGAAACATGTTTGTGGACTTTTGGAGCACATTTTGAGTTAAGAGTGTGTTCAAATCAAGGTTAACACAATATCCTTAATATGATCAAAGGGTGAATACTAACTTTTCTTTCGGGGAAAGTGCTTGTAGATCCTCTTTCTTTAGCTTCAAGAGTCATCCAGTTTTCTCACGCAAAGACCTGCACCAAAACAAAAGAGAGAAAAACCAATTAGTTTTGTTATCAAATATTATCCATTTATAAAATCCATAAACTCAATGATGGTACGGATGACAAGTAAACCTACAGCCTGACATCTCCCTCTTACCATAAGTTAGTTTTGTGTACAATAAGATGTAACATTTTGGCTGCTAAGCGCAACTATACACAATATACTTGTTGTACAGAAAGGACTCATTAAGTTGTCAAGTACATGCCTGACGTGCGAATGTAAATGTCATTGATTGTTCAGTTAGTTTCTTCACACTGGAATCCATCTGTGCTTTTTGCCTTTTCCACCCCTTCCTCCCTCCCTCCCTCCCTCCCTCCCTCCCTCCTCCTTCCACTCAGTGAGTCACTGATGCAATGCAAGCCCACGCTGTTCCTAAAAAGACACAAAGGCTTATAAATAGCGCTGTGGAAGTGACGTCGGAGTGTCATAATGTGTGTAGGCGTCCAGAAAAGGCCAAGTCGAAGAGCAGCCATCAGCGCTAGCACCTTTCCTTCCTCTCTCGGTGTCATAGTTTGATCTAACTTGGTGTGTAATCGTTCAAAAAAGCAAACAAGAGAACACACACACACATGCGCACAGAGAAATGAAAAGAGACACACACACATGTAGAGACGCAGGCATTGCAACTGCATTGCAAACACTGCAGTAGACGCAGTATATATGTGTGTGTTTCCGTTGTTTAACGTTTCTCAACCACACCAACACCTGACTGCAGAAAGCTGCAGAGCGTGCGCACGTGCGCACACACACACACACACACACACACACACACACACACACACACACAC
>NW_022280603.1:0-24285 GCF_004355925.1 Anarrhichthys ocellatus | reverse complement strand
ACACACACACACACACACACACACACACATATTTGCGTCAGTTACCCTCAGTGTGTAAACCAAGGCAGGATGCCAGCATGAAAAGATGACGTAGGAGCTCGGCTCACACACACACACACGCACACGCACACACATTCACACACACATACATAGGGGGCATGACAAAGCAGTTGTGCTGCATAATCAACACAGAAGGGGCACAGATGACATGAATTAAAGATTTATTGACATTTAGCTTTGTCAGGTTAGAATGTCTCACATCAGAAAGATAGTTTTCATTTGGATTCCACACTCTTAGAAATAAAGGTGCAACATTGAACCATACAGGGATTCTTTAACTTGTCCCCATAGGAGAACTCTTTCTGGATCCCTTTCAGAGGGTTCCACCTAGAACCTATCATAAAGAGTTATGGCTAGAACCGTCTGCGTAAGGTTACACCCTGAACCCTCTCTGAAGATTCTATCCAGAAATGTCCCACATTCTAACAAGAAACCACCCACTACAAAGAACCCTTTTTTATTCCAAGGATTTCATCTAGAACCCACTTGTGAGCTTCTGCGTTCCCTTTTATATATTATATATATTGATCTATCTCCACCCTAACCATTATCCTGGGGTTAGCAGCCTTGGGCTTCATGAGGCTATTAAATGGCCATGGTTGATGTGGTGCAGCGCAACCCAACCAGTCATGGTTCACAATCACAGGGTTTTTTGGGGGTGTGTGTGGCTGATACGAATTCCTAAAGTACATACTTTCAACAATGCTTGAAGAACTATTCCTTCTAAAACAAGGTTCTTTGGAAGTAAAGGGTTCTTAATTGAGAAGCAGGTGGTTCTGGTTCCAACCTCAGCCCTTCAGGAGGAACCCTTTTGGAACCCTTCTTTTTAAGAGCGTACAATCTGGCTCTATTGTTATGTGTTTCTCTTGTGCTCGCTTTCTTTTCAAACACCAAGAGGAAATTCAGCATTTCTTTTGAAACTCTCTTCATACTGCTGTTTTGATAACGTGGGTGGGCATGGCCTCAGGAAGCAGCATTATGCTGGTCACCAATTGAACTCCCAGGAACAGCTGGGAAATGTGGTGGGCTGGGGTGGTGGGAGACACACCAGCGGATGAGGTGCCTTTTAGCGAGGCGCTTACTGTGACCTTAGCACTGATTTGTCAAGGTCGCTCCCATGTGAGGATTCGTGTAGCTGCATGAGTGGGAAGCTTGGTAACTGAAGTAAAGCAGCTCAGCAAACATTTCCACTGTAAATGAAGGCAGTAAGAGGAAAGCTACAACAGGTCATCACTGAATGTGGCTGGTGCTACAAAATAAATGCGTGTTGTTGAGAGATCTAAGGTTTGATGGACTGCTTTAAAAAGCCGATGGTTGGGGGGAAAAGGTGAACTGGTTTTGCCAAAAGTGAAGCTGATCATCCTAATTGTTGGATTGATCTTACTCACGGCACTCTAGGGCTGCTCATTATGAAAAACCTTTATACTGTATGATATAAATCAGCCCCAGCTGGCTTGGCCCATAAAAAACGAATTATATCGTCTGATTGAATCCAAATAATTGTAGGTTTTCTGTAAGATTTCCAGTTCATGAAATAATAATCATAAGGACATGATGTGACATTTGTGTCATCATTTAAATAATACAACTAATGATCATTTGACATTGGTTTATAATTATTAAAGGATACAAGTTGTTAAAAAAGATGCCAGACACCATCTTCGAATGATATCAGCGGATTCAATGGGTGTTATCAGCCTCATGGATATGAGTTAGAAGGGGCCTGATACACCTACTAGTAGCTTCAGACATCGGTTATCATCTATTCACATGGTTGATCACTAATACCAATACATGAAGATTACGCTGATCTCTGGTGGCCATAGCCATTGTGACGGGAGCAAAGGAGGAAGTCAGGTGACTTAGTATGAAGAACAGAAAAGTCCATGTGGGGAGGAGCTCGGGGTGGAGGAATGGGACAAACAAACAGGACTTTCACCCAGGAGAGCACTGTTTGTGTCCTGTGTAAAACCAACAGTCAACATTGACTTGTTTTAATGCGTTTTTGTTAGGCAACTTTCTAACCATGTAGTTCTGCTGCCTGAACCTACAGTTCTTTTTTTTCCATTCACGTTAAGTTTCACTTTCTCAAAAATGTCAGGTGCAGTTTGGTCCTGTTGAAACATTTGAATGGTCTCACCACTGATAAAACCAATTCAGGTGTTTCAGAGTCCACCCTCTACACATAACTGTGACTAATAAGGGCTGACAAATTGACATTTAAGCATTTTTACTATCCTGTTAGTCAAAAAATGCAATGCAAAATCACGTTTGTCTCTTTGTGGGGTGGTTGCTCCGAAACAAAGCCATGCAAAAAACAGTCTGCAGTGAAGGATTGGCTCACTCTCCCAACACACAATACTTACAGTATAAATAAATATGTTCTACCTATTCTAACTATGACATGTCTACCTAGTACTGGACATTCTGTTTACTCCTGGCGGACTCTGGCTGAAATCTGATCACATTTGGAGGTTTTCTGGGTGAACCCATTAAAATACTGTGTGCAGGTGTGGAGTGCTGGAGTGCATCACTGATGCATATTCCCACTAAGATAGATTGTTGGCTACAAATTGTTATTTTACCCACTTGTTCAGTTAAAATCTGCATCCAGACGTATCGTCCAGCTGACCATCACATTTTAATACCAAGTGCAAATCTTAAATCGTACCCTCCACAGTGGAGTATATTGCCCAGCATCAGAGTGAAATTGCCTTCTACCAGCCAGTGTGTGCAACAGATGAAAAGAGACTAGTGTGACATTTAAAAAAAGGCAGCCAGCTAAGCTCTCTCCATTACAGTCTTTCAGTCCTCATCTGAAATCCACAGACAGATACAGACGTACTGAAGGTGGAAAAAATGCACAGCGCACATCCTGTAATCTTTTGCGTGTTGGTTAGGTGACACAAATTGGCATTTGGAAAATATCACAAGGGATCATGTTGATCCTGTGTGTCTGAATAAACACACTGGTGAGTTTAAGAGGAGGATGGAGGGCTGGCAGAGGAGGAGGAAAGGAAGTGAGGAGAGGAGAAACACAGTCAGGGTGACATTTGTCACATGGAAACACAAGAAGGAAGATGGGGGGGGAGGTGAGCAAGAAGTACAGTAGGAGAGGTGGAGGGAGGTAGACACAGAGAGAAAGAGCTTTTCAGCAGATGAAAGCCATCTCCATTAGAATCCAATCCTCTTACTCAGCAAAATGCTCCAAATGGACGGATTGACATAAGGGGTCGCAACCCTGACCGTAACCCTGGCAACCATTCCAATACCCATCCCAAACCTCATACTCCTCACTTCATATCTCCTTTGGCTCTCATATCTGGTCTTACCTCCTCCACTCTCCCATATTTATATAAAACCTACACAGCGTATTTCACTCTGACATGTGCTCATTGTATTGAGGATATTACAAGATGGACAGGCCGACGCCTTTGGCCCTCGTTAGAGGATTGGGGTTTGCCTCATGCAAGTGAAACACGGGAGGAACGATGATAAATAAGTCAAAGCAGGTACTACGAGTGCCGGAGAAAAAAAGCAACACAACGGGCCCCAAGCAGGGACACTTTTGTATTCTCATTCCTGCTAGAAGCAGTTCTATAGCCCACTCTGTCGGTCCACACAAATGTCCTCACCCATTGGCGGCCATAGTTTTTCACTCTAGTAGCTGAACCTCCATATAATAAATAAAAGAACACCTTGTACTCTTATTCTAGGACCGAGAGTTATTTGAAGCGATTGGAGCTAAAATCAAATTCTGTCCACAAAACTCACAGGTATTCCCACTGTGCACCAGCACTACCAATCCTGACAATCCCATACTATTGTTCTGCAAAGCTTCCCACAGCATGTGTCTTACCTGAAGACATGAAGAGAACAGCTCATGTTATGATGTGTTTCTATCATTGGCACTCTATTCTTCAGTGCAGATAAGGACATGAGCAGCTTTGACAACCCTTTAAAGGGTCTAAGTCCACTGTCTCACATTAAAACAATACCCGACTGAGATTTTAACAAATCATTGAATATTGTAGAGTTAATTGAACTATTAATGTCGGACAACAAAGGAAAAAAGGAACACAAAGGAGTATACGTCTTTGCACATGTAACTAGTATTTCATATTAATAATTCATTCATTTGTTTTACTGAGATATGGAGCCTCACTATCTACTGAGCTGCCTGTGCACACAGCTGCATGCTCTGTTTTTGGTATTCATAGAGAGTCTGGAGACTGATACAATGACAACAAAGCATGCCGAATGGAAGACACTGATAGGTGGTAAGATTTTAGGGACTCTCAAATCTCCACCTACAACCACTTTTCAGATAGAAGTCCCTCCCATTATTTCTAATTATATATTTATTTCTTGTGGGTTGCAAAAAATATTAGTCAAGTCAGTCAGGCAGACAGACTAACAGCTATTCCCCGGCTGCACTGTGCACAGTGTGTGGCGGGAATACTGATTTATTTTTTCTTTTTCCCTGACATGCTTTGTACTGTTCTATTTTAGCCTCTTCAAACACTGGGAGACATCTCTCCATAGAAACGAAGCAACCAGCCGAGTCTCCCCTGGCTCCCAGAATTATGCAGCAAGTTACTGGAGCGATGTTTATACTATTCTCTGCAGCACATATTACACAGGCACTCACACACACTGGGACAATCATATGCTCAGGAAAGATAATCCACACACACACAAACACACACATGCTCAATGTGATGCACACACAAGCACAAATGGGAGCATGGCTCATTTGAAACAGGCAGGAAAACAAGAGCTATCTGGCTTTTTGCTGTTAGTGGGAGCAGACCAAATGACGCGTTGACTGGACAGAATTATGGACAGCATCACATACACACATACACACAGGGTTGGTAAACGTGAACATGCTGCACAGGCTTGTTATTGACATCGTCATGCAGGATGCAAGCAGTTTACAATGGAATGCTCTGCTGCAGCCCCACTGTCAGGGAAACCAAAGGGTACGGATGAAACACAAATGTCAATGGTTGACCCTTAAATGGGATCAACTACAACAGTTTACTGATTTATATCACTGCCAAAACAAGTCATATGTGTTTACATGATAAATAAATGTATTGTTATCGTTAAAACACATTTCAACCTGTCATCTGATCCGTGATCAAAGATTACAAATCTATAGAGTTAAAATATAAACATATAGGAAGAATAGAGTCATAAGTAATTAGTGCTAAATGCGGGTGGATAAGGTGCCTACTTTGGAAAACGTCCCCCCTGTCCATAGCTCCGAATGGCTGGCCTGCTCCCCTGCCACTTCATCTGCAGTCCAGCAGATGGTGGGGCAAGATTGAAGAGAAGCGTAAAAAAAGGAAGAAGGTTCAGAGTATCATATGGACGTTTCTTGTACAGCCATCAAGTGGATGTTGGAGTGTTCAGTGCATTGCTCGAGTGGCCAGTGCAGATGTGTGTCTGCTTAAAGAATCATCAGTTTAAAATGGTGTCCGGACTGCAACAGAATTTTGAAATGAGGAGCTCTTTAAAGGGAATCTAGAGAAAATGTGAAAAAAAAAAAAACACAAGCCATGACATATATTTGGTGAAATAGTATGGAATGTTATCTTAAATTAGCTTTACTCCGGTTGCTTCCTCAATAATTATGAGTAAATCAACCTTGACTTTTTCCAAGGTCAACAAAGGACTTCCAGGATCAAGAAAGAATTCATTTTAGGATGTCAATTTGTGTTTTCACACTTACAATGGCTAAATGAAAAGTCAAATTGTTGCCCACATTTTTAGAAGTACAATAAGCATGAGGCAGCAACCTGCTGACCAATTTCAGGTAGCACATTTTTACTAACCCAACTTTGTAAAAGGTTCAATTGTGTAAACGTCGATACTTTATCTTCTGCAGTCAGTTGTGCGAGAGTATTCTGGAGCACAGCATGATTCATTGGATAAGAAAGTGTATGATGCCATACATCTGGCCCCAACTGTGAAACACAATTGCATTTCAGCTTTGCATCAAAGAGTTAATCAATGCTGGATAAGGCAGGACAGTATAACAAACTGGCGTTCGTAGGTGAAAAATGACCACAGGTTCTTGTCTTAAAGACTACAACGGGTCACAATAACTCAGTGGAATAGGTTCAAGTGCACATCAATCACTCCCCCATCCAATCCAAGAAGCACAGATGGCGGGGCAAGCCATCAGCAGAGTTGTGATTGGGTTAGAAGGGGCACAGCACAGAGTCTGTTGGTGCATTATCGGCTTCAATCACAGTAATGCACCATGCTCCCGCAACGACCTCTGGGGTGTGTGTGTCGCCCATATATCATCACTATCCATTTTGCTTGACCTGCTGACCAACACACTTACTATCTCACCACACATCCTGACACTGAGGGCGCAGACAAACAGGCAGACAACACACCACACAACATGCATGAAATAGCTCATACAGACTATTTCAGAGCATGAACGCACCCCAAAGTAGTCAATCATGGAGCGTGTGAAAGAGGAAACAGGATTAGAGCAGTGGTTGGCTGGGGCAGAGACCTGCGGCGCAGACACAACGCTCCATCTCCGTCTACAAGCACTTATGGAGACAGAGAAACAGCGAGAGGCTGAGATGAAAAGGATTCTCTCCTCTTTTATTTCTGTCCCTCCCACTGCTCTTTATCTAACCCTTGACTTAGAGGAATCCTGTTATGGCGTGACGTGAACCTAGGGCGGCAGAGAGACAGACGGAGGGAGAGACAGAGATGGGAGGGGAAGAGGGGAGGCAGCTTCACTGGTTGACAGAGAAGGTCAATGCCTTTATGGGCTGACTGGTCAGCTGGCAGACAGACTGGCCAGTTAGCAGACCACATGGAAGTGACTGTGCTGTTCGGTTGTATTTATCTGACAAAGGTTCGAACTACACCACCATTTTCAGAGAACGTCCTGTTGGCAACTTGTTTTGCGGTGTGAGCTCTGGCCCGATGAACCGATTAGGGGGCCCTAGGACAAGAATGGATTGTACAAAGGCGCCACCTTTGCTCTTTGTGTATTGTGTAGCAGACTATTACATGACAACTATATTTCCAGACATCTAGAATCTGACCAGTATGTCTATGCAGGAATAATATCTCACACAAGGTCTTTCAGTTTCAGCATGAAAGTCTGATTTGCCAACAAGTCACCAACTGACCTCTATTCCCTTTGTCTGCCTCATTTCATGTAATTCTTAGGGATGCTGGGCTGTTTGGATAACTTACTGTTAAAATTCCAGTAGTAGCAGCGACGAGCAACAGATGGGACATTTAGACCACAGCACTGCCCGGCTACCAGCACACTGTTCATCTCCTTTTCTGCAACCAGTGTAGCATGAAAGCATTTTATTAGCCAGCTAGCTAGAGAACTAGCTAAATGTTTCATCCGCACACTCTTGTCACAGCAGAGGAATACCGATTACTATCCCCAGGTGAGTGACAACGTATGTTGTGTTTTGCAGGTTAACTTGGCTAGCTGATAAATGAGTGAAAAAACATAATGCTTCATCTACACACTCAGATGACTACAGAAAAGCAGATCACATGTTTAAAGGCAACTTTTGAGTCGTACTTGGAGCCAACTATATGACCAATAATAATAACATTAATAACATTTCCACCGCATTACTTTTGTTTACAATTTAAATGCAAACCGGACAAGTTAAAAGATGTAACCATTGAATCATCGCTGCATTGGTTTGATTCAGGAACCGAACCTTTAGGTGTGACCATACAGTCAACTCGGGGCTTTCAAGGCCCCTAGGATTCTGGAGACTCAAAACAATTGCCAGGTTGGTAATGTAACCTTGTGCAATTTAAGCGTTATTTTTTTTTATTTTCTTTCTTTGTAAAGTACTTTATGTTTCATGTCAGAGGTGAAGAAAGCAATGGACACATGGAAGAAATGTCCAATCATGCCAGTACAATTGCAGACATGAAACACAATCTGATTGAAGAATTTCCAACAATTATTGAAGAGCTGTGATTGGCTCATTTCTACGAACATCTACCTATGATGGTGGGATGTTGGTTTTTGGATTTTTGCAATCACTATAACAGAGCAATGAAGTATTAGTATTTGTGGCTATCATTAATCAACTATTTATAAACTTTACAGTACCTGAGTATTTCCAATGTGTGAGACTTTTTAGACAACAAATCATTGTACTCTGTCTGATGGTTGGACTTTATAGTTTAGGGAGTAAATATTTGACATTCAAAACATACACTGAGCTCATCAAATATGCAGTCAGAGTTTAAAGTCTCCAGCGTGACAGAAAGGAAAATGTCTGCTTCAAAGGAGCTTTTGTGTTCATCAATATTTCCGAACAGCAGAATTAAATGAATGTCTTCAATAGTGGGTTAAACATGCATGTGTATCCTCTCCTATTATTCTGCTTCTCAAAAACACTTCCAACATCAGAAGCATACGAAGTAATCAGACCACCTGCAGGATTCACATTGGAGTTTTAGTTTTGCTTCTTTTAAATTTGTACTGATGAACATTTCTGAATTTTGAACATTAACTTTGAAATAATGAAACCTTATTTTTGCAAAAGTTTAAAACATACACTTCAGAGCGGTGATGCGGTTGGCGGGTGTACTTTGGCAGAAATAAAATAGTTCCTGCATGAAACTGCTCACGACAAGGTGTGTGGATTATCTTGAGTAACCAGGTCATGATTTCTGGAAAGAGACGTTGGTGTTGGAGTTTTTCAACTGTTTTGTTCTGGCGCCAGTGCCGTCCAGTGGCATTGTATTGGAGCGAAGGCAGACATCTCCAACACTCTGCAACTCACACCAAAACAAATCTAGATTGATCAATAGCACTGCAGGTAAGAGACAAATATGTAAATATAATGTAATGCTGTCCCTTTAAGGATGTCTTTGGCTGGAGGTGCTCAGTCAGCGGTGAGATGTCCTGCCCACTATGAGGAACACTGAACCAGGACGGCCTCAGGGCAGCAACGCACCACTGTTTTATAACAGTTCAGCACAAAGTTGGCAAAAAACAGACACATTACTGAGAAGCAGCAACATGCTGTGAAATCATAATGGTAAAATAATTAGCATGCACAATTACACGTAATGGGAGGCTGTGTGTGTGTGCTAAGCCAAACCTGGGAGACGGTGGGAGAGAGAGGAAGAGATAAAGACAGTCAGTTGGTACAGTATGAAGAGGTACTGATATTACTGTAATAACACAGGATCTACAGCTCTGTGAAAAGACAGGACGTGCGTTATGGGAGCTTTATCTTATTCAATTCAATTCAATTTATTTTTGTATAGCCCAAAATCACAAATTACAAATTAGCCTCAGAGGGCTTTACAATATATACACATTTGACATCCTCTTGTCCCGGAACCTTCACATCGGAACAGGAAAAACTCCCCCAAAAAACCCCTTTAACAGGGAGAAAAGAGGAAGAGACCTGTGGGATATTTTATGAGTTAATGTAAGAGTTATCTATGATGGGTAAAGAGTTATATCTCAGCTTTGATTGGCGATCGGAGGGCAAAGAATGGTCCATCAAAGAAAAGCCCAGCTTTACATTTATAGATGTATTTTATCATTTATATATTTCTTTCATATGTTATACTCTTACTCTAATCAATGGTTGTTTTTTAATTGCACAATCCGTTTTATCCTCAAAAGCATGCCGCCCTGCATTTCACTGCACATATTGTTTGAGCACACATAAAACCTTTGAATCCTAAATATCGGTTTCCAATACCGGAGAAAATAAATGGTGTTTCATCGCTGCAACTTCCAAGCTTTTGTATTTCACAGATCTCACTGCAGCATCTGCTGGCAGTACATCCACCATTTGCACAGAGTACTCATTGTATTATGTGACTGTATCCCTCCACTGCACAGCAACTGTTAGCAGAGCCCACACACCAGCTCCATCTCTCTGGACCGTGTGCCAGGTGCGGTGTCAAGTCTGCCATGCTGTCTACTTAATGCAGGCAGAATCGAGACAACAAGAGCGCAACTCTGTCTTCCGTTTTTTTACAACTGACTATAGATTGTAAGAAAACAGATTGAATAAAAAATATCTTGTAAATCTTTCAGTGGTCACCCGTTTTAACGCCTTTTTCTTTTTATACATTCAGATAGAGGAAATGTATTGTTTGATATGAACAGTCGCCTCCTTTTACTTAAGAATTTCTGAATTCAAAAAGTAGTCATAATAATAAGCAGATTCATCAAAGAGAACTGCAGACAGAGATCCCTATTAATATTCAATAAATCAAACAATATATGTTTCTAAAATGATATAGAATGAGGGCAATAAGGTGCAACAGTTTACTCCCCAGTGGTCTATACGAAGGCAAGACCAAAATAAATGTAGCAGCGTTTCTGATCTCGCCACGAACGAGTTTCTGCAAATGATGATCAATTTTATAAAAGCTGTAAATATTTAAAAGGTATCTCTTTGACTTCATGACCACTCACTAACTACTGACCCGGACAAAAACCTCACGCCTGGAAAACAGTTTCTTCCCGAGTGAAGTGGGCGTTATCCACACAACATGCCTCAGGGCATTGTCTTCATTAGGAATTCTTATTTCATACATTCAGATGAACAGCTTATGTATTAATGCGTGTGCTGCTCTGGGTTTTGACTAAATTACCTTTAAAACTGTGAAAACCTCCCATTGACTCCATCAGTGGAACTCATTTATGCAAGTGGAAGTCAATTCTTTGAGTCAGAACATTTGGTTCATGTATGTGTGTGTGTATGAGAATGCTTGTCTGAGTGTCTGCTGCTCTAAAGCCTATTTAACAGTCACTTGAGCATCAGGGGAGCGATTGAAGAAATCAGAAGTAGGAAGGAACAGAGTCGGTCAAGTAGAGTAGCATCATCCAGGCCTGTTCCATTTAGATTGATTTACCCCGAGCAAAGGGTCTGCAATTATTGCCTGAGCAATCTCTTCAAGTCAAGAGCACAAAATTAGAGTGGAATCACGCTCCTCCTCCTCCTCCTCGTCCTCTCTCCCCCTCCAGCCATAGACCAACCGGCTCAGCAGTGAAGTGGATATGCAGGCTGGCACCGAGCGGCAAACTCATAAACGCAGTGACAGTCACGGAGCGAGCCCCACTAGCAGGGAAACAACATCCACCCAGGGTCTTCTGGGACAGCTACAGAAAAGCACTAAGGCCACAACAGCCATTAAATGACATGCAGCGGTACAGCACCTGATCACAGAGCTCCCATCAGTCATGGAGGTTCTGGAATAGAAAGGCATTTCATTTTTCCAGACTTATTCCAAATGGGGGGGGGGGGAGTCAGGCAGTGCATTAATCTCACCCAAATTCTTTTGAACACCACCACCACAACACCCAGCAAGTAATGCGATTAAAGCGAGACGCCCCAGGCAACAACAACGTTTCACGTGCACTGATTCATTTTTAGATTTTGGGCTATTTTGCTTCCAAAACTTGTCTTCTGTCTGATATTATTATTTTTTTGCCCTCTTCACCTGTAGTGTCCTCAATATGTATGCCATTTTGCAATGCATATGTTTAAAGGTCTTTTCTTCTCATAATGTAAGTAAATCAGTAGAACTTACATACCGTATATTCTGAAGCTTTTTACAGAGATATTATTCATAGCATGATTTATAGAACATGTTATTAGTAAAAACAGTTGTTGAGTGTGAGCATTGTTTCTATTGGTGAGGAGGCGTGTTTTAGCTAAAGCTATGGTGAGATGGCGCTCTCTCCGTACTCTATAAACTGTGTTCCTTCTTAGAGTCCAGATGAATGTGCAGGTACTGAGCATCTTAAATGTCTTAATGAAAGTGTTGATCAAGAAGAATGTTCATCTTTTTGTTTTTATTGATTTGTTGACCATGAGTATGATATAATATGTACCTCACCCTTTGACACGCTGACAGACATTTGTTTAATATGGAACAAGAGTTCAGGTTTTGCCAGTTTCAGTCCATAAAGTTCTAAAGCTACAATCCAGTCTGCAGATAGTACTACAGCCATATCATGTATTTTGTAATGAGAAACTGTACATATTAATACCCACTTTCTATCGATACATTTGGAAAGTTGTTTGCATCATTTAACAAAGACTGATCCTAGTCACATGTAATCATCAGGGAAGTCCAGTTGCAGTTCACTTGCAGCTTTGATCCAAGTCCTCCAAGACTGAGTCCAAATACAATATTTATACTTCCCAAGATAATAGCTGCAGAGTGCACACTTTGACACACTTAGCCCAAGGTGCACACTCAGCCTAAGGGAGGACACGGGTGAGAGTGTGTGTCTCTGCACACGCGCATTGATCTGCATCACCATACAGTTTAGAATCTCTGGACGTGCTCATGCAAGTGTGAATGTGAACGTCTATGCTGCTGTGCTTTGTGTCTCTCTGTGTGAAAAAGCGTGCATTTGTGAGTGCCGGTGTGTGTTTGTGTGTGCGCGAGCCATCAATCCTTTACAGCTAACTAGATGTAAGCAGAAGGGCCGGTATAATCCAATGGATGCCCCTGTAAATAGGATAGACAACTATATAGATCAGCTAGAGGGAGGGATAAATCTAGTTGTAATCCGATAAAAAGAGATGGCAGAATGGAGGGATGCAGGGAAAGGAGAGGAAGAGGAGGATGTGATGTAAAAAAAAAGGAAACTGAGGAAGGAAAGTGGAGACAATAAAAGTAATAAGTCAAAGTGATTGGACGTTAAGAAAGCTAATGGTCAATTTTGAGTGAAGGGCGGAGAGAGAGGATGAATGTAAATGGGCAAATTATAGACAAAGACAGAGCAGAGACATATCAGAGCAGCAGTGAGACAGAAAAGAGGGCTGTGTTCACCCTGCCCCACCCCCCGCCCCCACCCCAAGCTTGGCCACCTCAGCTGAAAACTAAATTAAGAACCCCGTCCTGTGTGTGTGTGTGTGTGTTTAAAGGGGTTGTTTGGGGGTCAGGAAGACAAACAAAACAAAAAAAAGAAGAGGAGCATTCTCTTTCTAATGTAACCTGATGTGTATTCAAGCTTTAAATGCAAAAAAAGATCAGAATTAAGATCACTCCTTCACCTGTCACTGCCATCACCGCTACCCCCCCCCCCCATCGCTCCCTCTCTCTCTCTGTCAGTGGTGATGGATGTTGTCTGTGCTTCAGACTGAAAAGGGAATAGACTGTTCTCTCTGTGCGTTTCACAGCAATCTGGAGCTGTCAATACACACACACACACACACACACACACACGGACACACACACACACAACTGCGTGAAGCTGTCATGTCTCTATCAAACAACCTGCCTCATGCATCAAAGACAGAGAGCAGAACACCCGCAGAACACACAAACAGCAGCGACAACTAAAAGTTTGTCCAAACTCGAGACAAGTTGTATTTTGTGCATTAAGTTTTTTGTCACTTTTCATTTTTTTGGGGAACTTCTAGTTTTTTCCCTTTTCAAATCTCCAACTAGCTGTCTGTATTTCCAGAGACACATCACAGGACATCACCGGAGTGGTCACAGCATGTTCTTACTCTCTGCACCAATGAGCTTCAGACCCCACGCTCTCTCTCGTGAATCCCGATCAGCTCCAGGGTGTGGCTGACCCTGACCTTTGACCTCTCAGCTGAGGGGGAAACTATTGTGGGTTGGACTCTTTCAAGTCTGTCATGAAAAGCATGACACATAGAGATACAAACAAGACTACAAGTTACAAGTCCTTAGAGGGATGAAGGCCCTGCTACAGAATACACTGACTGATGTCCTGAATACTAATGTTCTGCAGCCATTGCCATATAAGTAATAAGGTACTAATATTGAAAACGTAAACTATCATCAAAAAAAAACAAATTAAACAGGATCTGAAAACGTCTGTGTGTGTGTGACGATGATGGCTTATTTCAGTAAACTACTACTGAAGAATTGTTGACATAACATGTTTTTAGAACTACAATTCCCATCCCAATGTAGCTCCATATTACAGAGAACAATATTAGGATACAGATGTAACTCATATGGTCAGAATTACCCATGTAGCTTTATTGTTTTCTAGTCATTCTCATACCAGAGGGCGGCTCAAGCCACATGTTTCTGTCAGAACCAGGACAGAGTTCGATAGAGTCGTAACTGAGGCCGTAAAGTAAGATGATACTGGGTTTGTTTATTCAGTATATTTGACAAAGAAGAACTGGAAGCACCATGTCAAGGAGGCAGAACCTAACCCAAAGCCCAACATCACTTGTACATATCTGTCAGGTGTCCACACTATATCTCATACACAGGCATACTTTGAGCCAGTCGAAGTGTTGCTGTAGTCAGATCTCTCTTCAGTATTGAGCCATAGTGCATTGTGACCGTCTTCTCTCACAATATGAGTCATACAGTCCTAGTGCCATATGTCACTATGTGTTTGTGTGCAGATTCAGCGTATGGATTTTTAACTTATGTCAAACTCAATCACACACATACACACACACAGACGTGACAACGACTGGCTGATGTTATGAATGAAACTACACATTGTCTATGTCACTTCCGGGCATTCTGAAATAATTCATCACTCAGTCACTGATTCTGTCTTCATCTGTCGCCCCGTCATACATGATGAGGTAGATTCGTGTCCCACCTTCACCTCCCGCAAACACCAGCGAACGAGGTATTTATGCTGCATTCATGGTGGGCTGGAAGAATTGGAAAAAAATATTTCTATCTAAGATCAACATTCTATGTTAACCTTTACTAAGACAGGGACGCTCCACTCAGAGCCCTAAAGAGTTAAGCGCCTTGCTCGTGGGCAAGGGTTCTAATGAGGCTAGGGTTCTTCAACCTGCCCAGTTTATCCTGCTGGTCTGGAGTTAAAACTTCTGCTCCCAATCAGCTCTTATTGTGGAGCAGTTTTTACTCCATCAGAGCAGAGTCGTATAGAATCAGATGGTGCTACAGACGATACGACGATTCCTCCATTTCGACACACTGGACCTTAAATTGTCAACGGTTCAATTTCAAACCTCAAAATTCACCAAAAAGTTGAACTCCATGCTAAACTTTATTAATCAGAGATTTGAGTCCAAAATGTCACTGTTTTAAATGTTAACCAGGCCCTTTGACAAATTCACTTATGTCACCTGGATTTCTGGGTAAAACAAAATGGAACAAGAATTTAATAAGACGTCAAGTAGTAAAATGTGCAGTGGCTTTATTTATTGTCCCCGTTATCTTATATCAACAGATGTAGCCTGACACAAAAACACTTATACACAATCCAAAGCAATCGGATACATATTTTGACAATCAAGAAGCATTCATTGCTATCATCACTGAGGTAACACCCTGCTTAGTTCTAGCACTCCAATAACACCCACATGACTGACTAACCAGTCCATCTGGGTAAAAACAACATAGATCAGATTGAATTTGCCCAACTCTCTGATCTGTCTTGGCTGCAATAGGAATAAACAAACACTGTGATCTGCACTACAGGAACGTTCCCACTGCTGCTTAACCGGCTTGGCAGGGATATAAAGCCAGATCAAATTAGATTTTCTGCACTCCAAAGAATACTTGTGGATTGCTTAATTTGCCCTGACAGGGACAATGAAGCCTATCTGGTGGAGCATTTCCAAATATGGGTAAATGAAGCGCTGCACCAGTATTATTCTGGCCTGGACCTCATCTCAGTGATCCACCGTGTGTTCTATAAATGGAGCTTATAAGAGGAGTTCAGGCAACATATGTTCATACAGAGAGTTTTGTTTCTTCTAGTTTCTATGATCATATCCATTCAAAATGAGAAATAAGAGTAGTGAAGAATAAGAACAAAGAAGTTTAATCTCACTCAGTTGACCCTCCAGGCTCCCTTACATTAAAGATGGCGAGCCAGTTTGTTCAGTAATATGTGCGATAAGCTGCAGACAGACACACACCGAACAGTTTAGGTCCGGCGGAAGTTGACAAACAAGGGTTCCAATTTTTGAGGCTGGTTGTGCAACTGTATGTAGCTCAAGCGCAAGTTCAGACAGGAAGCCACTCACTAGTAATCTCTATCTTTCCTCTCCTTGTAATTACTCTATCAGCTGATTAGGGGCGTGCACTTTTAAGTAACCAACCAGATTCGTCACACGTCACAGTTTCCTTCAGCCAATCAGATCGTTGCTGTCAAACTTTAAAGTGTTCTCCTCTCTGCTGCTGTCAGTTGTCATTTCAGCATTAAGCAAATGCGACCCGCCTCCACCCCAGTCACCTCCAGTCAGCATCACAGCCATGCTCCTGATTCATCGTCAGATGGCAACAACTCCTTTCACCACCACCACCAGTGTCTGGACTCCAGGGGGGATTAGGCCTATTGGACCTCAGTATCCCTACCCTCGGTGATAGTACTTCAGGATGGAGTCCAATCGCCAAAGACTTTGCACTTATCATATTTGACGCTTGTATAATAAATCATTGTTAAATTATAAAAAAAGTCTCTCCTGATTGAAATTATATTATCTCAGGTCATGTCATCTTAGGCATGTTGTTTTACTGCCCTCATAAAAATATCCTTAAAACAGCTTCAAAATGCAGATGAGAGTCTCAGTTTTTAAACAATATTAAAGGTTTGCATGGAGATAAAGCATGATACTCAAAATGAAATGCATTTTTTGTCGAGTAATAAATACATTGAATTGTGACCAACTACTGAATGTCCGTCAGCAGTTTCTCATGTTGACACATTGTACCCATGTTTTCTAACCTGATTCTTAATGTGAAGATGTTAGGAGATGGATGATAAATAGAGATATAAAAGGGAGGAGTTTTCTAAATTGTGGTATTGAATCCAAGAAAAACTCAAATCCACTTCTGCTGTTCTCCAGTAGGCACCTAATTTCCCTACACTTGACTCTACTAAATGCAAATGTTTCAATTTCATCTCCGACTAAAACTAAATTGCGTTAACAGCTAATGAATCCATCCTTTGCCCTTTGTGGCGTCTTCCTTCCCTTCTCCCTCTAGCTCTCTGTCTCTCCTCCTACTGGTGGCTGGTGCAAACCTAGCGTAACCCTGGCGCTCCAGATGTGAAATTGAAAAGCCAGTCGGCTGTTTAAATATCCCATTTATTGTCACACGCTAATGAAAACAATCTTTCACTGTTAAATTTGAATAGGCAAAATTGCATTTAAAAATACATAAACCAAGAGACCCTGACAAATATGAGATGATAGGAAGAGAAGGAGGAGGTGGTGTGTGTGTGTGTGTGTGTGTGTGTGTGTGTGTGTGTGTGGAGCCTGTAGGATCATCCCTGACTAAAACACAGTGGAAGTCTGTTCATCCTGTACCCAAATGGAACTTCTGATGAGTTCTTCATCCTGTGACACTGTATATCCCCATGAGTAACCAGTTCCAACAAGCTTAATAAGTGTGTACCAATCCTAATATGCCACTTGGGGAGTGTATGCGTTTTAGCCGTCTGCCTCTCCCTACAGCATTTGATCAAAGCAGGTTTAACTATAGATGGGGAAGACCTATGGTACTGAACATTTTAATAAATACTGTAAAAAAACAGTTCCTTATGCTACCTCTGGCTATAAACAATTTCACAAAATATAGTTGCCATGAACCATAAACATCTTAAATAATAATATCACTATGAATACTAATACTAATAACAATGATAATAATAATACTAACAAATGAATTCAATGTTTTGCAGGAATATGACCAATAGTAAACACAGTAGTATACACTCATTACTCTCAAAATGTTGGACACTGTAATTACAGAAGTACGGATACAGATACACTACTGTTAACATTAATGGCTCACTTGTGATGCCATCTGTCGGTGTACCCAAAGTTACACGCTGGGTACACCGTTGACCTTATGTGTACTGTGACTGAATATCCTCAATCACAAAACTGTCCTCACCAGAATAACGACAGTGATGGTTGTATGTTCAAAGACTTCAAACGGCCCAAGTTTAAGTTTTCTTGGCAGGGATGTATGAATGGGTGTGAATAGGTGAATGATGACATGTAGTGTTAAAGCGTAAGAGCAGCCTGAAGACTAGAAAAGTGCTATACAAGTACAGTTCATTTAACGTTTACCATTTAAATAAATAAATAAGATGTGTTAGCCCTAACCATAAACTGTGTACCATAACCAAAGCATTTCCCTCATAACACTAACCCTACATATATTTGTATCCTCCACTAAGTCCTGCAGTGATATGAATCGAGCAGTAGAAATGACAAACCTGTGGCAGTGGGCCTCGGACGGCCCTGAGCAGACGGAACACGGTGCAAACATTTGTGCTGTCGTCCCGGCACTATTGATTTAAACACAGAGGGGTCGTGCTACAGCAGAGATTGCACTGTGATACTGCTGCTCACACTGTATCAGTCTCATGAAGAAGCTGAGGCTACAGTAGCAGGTGGATACAGACAGAGCCCTTGGTAGGAGATCAATAGATGCAAGGTTACAGAGGTCTGCAGCCCCGGGGCAACAACTCCATGTTTGAAAAGAATGACACAGAAACAAGAGGACAACATACACAAACAGAGGGAGTTGAGAATTACATATAGCCAGAAAAGTTGACACCAAACCACAATGCTCCCTAATGATAGAAGCCTGACACCCCCCCCCAACCAAAAACATAACATTGGGGTGATGTGTACTAATGCTTCGATTTTTGTTAGCAATTGTGATTGCCTAATGAATTTGTTGTGCTTTTCACAGGCCATCTGGTACATGGAACAGCCACCATTCTCTCCACTGCACCAACAACAGGATGACTGGACAGCTTCCAAGCTGGATTTCTAATTCAACCACGTCCACCGAGGCTCAAGGCCCCATCAAGACAAAGATGCAGTCCTAGTTAGGACAAGAGCCGAAACAGTAAATAGAACCATGTTGCTCCAAATCTAAAAAGGGTAGTTCTTGCTGATAGAATGTCTAAGGATGCAGCAGGTCAGGGACCCTCTCACAGACATGTGAGTGCTGTAGAATTGTAATCCTTTTAATAGTTGGACTGGGCCACGACTAAGAAAACAATATCACATTTTAGATACCATTGTATGTAATAGAACATTCTATCAGGCAACATTTCCAGTAAACCAATTGCTATTCATCTTTCTCTTACGACTTCTGTTCTCTCCAAACCAATGAGAAGCAGAGAAGCACTACATGTGCAGACTCAAGTGGCTAAATCAATTCTCTTCAGCCCAGCCCAATCACAATCACTCCAATGTGATTGCAGCTCTGACAGCAAGTGCCAACATGTCTTTCACTGCTTGCCACTGTCACTGCCGACTATGGGAACTGCTATACTGAGAAGGAAAAAAATGGTTTCTGTAGCAGGGTTGCCTGCTCTTTGAAGTGCATAATACATCACACCTACTAATAAGACATCAGCACTTTCAGATGTATTTTGTCTCTCCGATTACTTTGGACAGTGTCAAGTAATATCAGTTTAAGCTAACTTCCCCCTAGTGCCAAAGTAGTTATCTCAAATAGAATACAGATTAAGCACAGCCCTCTGCATGTCTGTGGCCGTGGCAAACACACTACATTAGATCTCATTGAATTATCTGAGGATGGATTTCACCTTCTTTTACTTGATCATCTGCATTTATCTCAACAGTAGAGGTCTTCACAACGTTTCTCCTGACAGTTTGAGTTAAAAAACGTTTCACCTAAGACCTGGGTTGAGTTAGGTTGACTTTACAGGGAGGTGGATCTGCCTGAAGCTGCAAGAAAAACATGAAAATGACCTTTCAATCTCAACCAAACATCTAAGTTGCCAAGCCTTAATCGTACTTCAGCTACATCTTAAGCATGGATTATTTGCCATAAACACAGTTATCTCAATTTTCTTTTGCGTTATTATTAGTTTTTGTTAAACAAGGACCACGCACACAAAAGCATGAATCTCAAAGTGTGAAGAGATGATTCATGCCAGATGTAGCTACTTGCTCCTGTCTATCTGCAGTCCCTACACACAGAACAACACCGAAAATATTCAATAAATGCAACAGCATTACTTGGTCTCTGTCACACAAACAATTACTCAGACAAATCTAGAGGACCACATCCGCATGTAAATATCAGCACATTCATCCAGTACAACTATAACATTATAATTCATTACAATTAAAAACTCAATCACGGTCAAATGAATGTAAACATGACTGGTTACTCAATATGCATCTTTTTTTTTTTTTTGGACCATGGCAAAAAGAATGAAAGTGTGCCAGTTTAGAGCTCAGCTGGAAGGATACTCCGATGCTGCATGATAGAGCAGGATGTGCTCAGTCTGCTGCAGTGGGATGTTTAAGTGTGGGTTTAGAGCAGATTCAGATCTTAACTACCAATTGAACTTCTGAAAACCGAATGACATTTTCGAAACTTGATAGGATGTTTTTGGACAATATGTTACAATGATGGTATTCTCCTATCAAAAACTTTAAAGGCTTGTTTAAAAAGCATCCCGACCTTAACTGCACGAGTATCCAGGGAAACACCGTGAGTAAACAAGTGGCCATTATGAGCTGGCATTTCTCTACAATAGGTGCAGGTTTCAATGCAAGCTGTCCTAAGAAGTGTACGACTTTCTACTTACCTTTACTTTATTATGTTGTAATGATCAAATGGGTGACATCACAGTGAATAGGTCCACTTCTTATATACAGTCTAGTTAGCAGTTAGAGAAGTAGAATGTGTGTTGCTTCATGTTCTTCACACACTAACTAACAGTCTGGAGGAGAAGCCACCAACATTCAGATGGTGGTTCCTCGTTTCACACTACATTTAACAAATTTAATTCATTTTCAATACACATATAAAACACAACTGCTATTCAAGATGAATACCTGTATATTTTTGCTAGACTAAGATGTGAGGTTGACAAGAAGGCGTGTGTGGTTGAGAGAGACAGTTAGCGAGTCGGTTATCTCCCAGCAACACCCTGGCTGTATGAGAGCCGCTCTATGTGGATCGCTCATTAAAGCACAGCAGTGGGTACTGATAAAGAGAATTGGATTACGGTGATTAATACCATGCGTCACTTGTAATGTCTTTAACAGTATGAATCACAGAGCTCCATATAAACATGCCTGCACACAAACCCGCAAACATACACACAGGTTTATTTTCAAAATGATTTTGAGTTGGAAAAGTTCACTGCTTTCTACAGTCAAGGTCTCCACTCACTGAATTTAAACACACAAGAATAAACAATGTCACACACAAACACACATATATGCGCACACATGCAGTCTTTGGTGATTTGTCATAGTTTGGTCACCCTAGGGGCTCTGCTTCTCTGTATGTGAGGACATATGTTTCTGTGTGTGTGTGTGCGCGCGGTGTATCTGAGTGTTTGAGGCTATTTGGCAAACCCCAAGTGTTCTGCAGTGTGTACAGAGTCCCAGAATAGAGAGAGAGAGATAGAGAGGCAAACACACACACACACACACACAGCGAGAGATGTGACAGTAACCTGAAAAAAATTAGACCCCTGGCTGAGGCTCTGTCTGCCCTCAGACACAACAGTTGTTGCTCTATTGTCCAGACCTGCGCGCACACACACACACACACACGCACGCACACACACACACACACACACACACACACACACTTAAACATCAACTTTGGTATTAGCCAGAAAAGAATGTTACTTGTAAAGAACAAAAATCATCTATCCATCCATCTGTCTTCGTACAGTATAACCCCCCATAAACACGCGGGCACCATCTTTACACTCTGTGTAATTTAGCTCGATACCAATCTATTGGCCAATGGTTTGCTTTACTACCTAAAATAAATTGAATCACTATAATTCTACATCAATGCATGACTTAGAAAAATCCTTGTGACAGCTGTTGTCTATCATTATTCTCAGATTTGAAATGGTGTTTTAAATGCACTTGGCTGGAGAGGCCACAATGCAGAGACACAATGTTAAATGTCAAGAGTGTGGAAAAACATTTTGTGTGTGTGTGCTAAAAACATGAGCCATTGTCACTGCAAGACAACTACCACAATGTTATTGTTACTCACAATATGAAAAAGAAGCAATGAAGCAAAACAACAAAAACATCAAAAAAGAGAAAAGTTTAGAATCTGTAAGGTCCCTTACAGACCTTACAAACCTTCTCTCATCAGAGTGTCCCTATAGGTGAATCTTCTCAGCAGTAATAAGAGGGCAAAAGACAGTAGTGATGAGCTGCGGTCAGTCTGCCAAGCTTGTGTCATGAATTCCCCTTCATATTAGTTTGTTTTCATCCTGCCTGCCTGTTAAATTAACTCTCCTGTCATTTCAGATCCTACCATTCACACCCGATCATCTCTCATTCCCCTCACCTGGACCTCCACACCCATCTCACCTGCAGCCCATTCCCTCATTAGCCCTCACTATTTAGGTCCCCTCACTTGCACTTGTTCCCTGCCAGATTGTCTTGTGTGTTAGTGCCAAGTTCTCCAGCGTATCTTTATATTGCTCCTGATCTGCCTGTTTTCGACCTTGGATTTTTGCCTGCCCCTTATTGGATTTGTTCGCCTGTTTGACTGACCTCCCGGTTTTGACCCTGCCTGAACACAAGTACTAAAGAACTAAACTTGTTTTTTGTCTCAGAGTTGTGCTTTTGGGTTCAAGTATCTGTAATCCTTACAGTACAATCTGGCCAACATGAACCCAGCCGACTCTGCACGTCTCGAGACGGAACCTCTGACTCAGACCAACATGTTGCAAAGCCACGAGCAGCAGCTTACCTTCTTAGCAGAAGCAATATAGGCTGAGCGTCCGTTACGAGCGCAGCATGGAGTCTCTCTGTGATCTGCTGAGTTTCTCCGCCGCAGCGCGGGGTCCAGATGTCGCCAGTGCTTCCAGCCCTCCTCTTCGCACTTCTCCCGTGTCGGATGAGTGCTTACCTCCTCCAGAGCGTTATTCTGGAGCTCCTGGTTCCTGCCGGCCATTGCTGATTCAGTGCTCCCTCGCCTTTGAGCTTCAGTCTTCCGCCTTCCCCTCCGAGAGGTCCCGAGTAGCGTATATCGTATCTCTCCTCACGAGCAGAGCCAAGGACTGGGGAACCGCAGAGTGGGAGCGACAGTCGTCGATCTGCTCTTCAGTCCAGCTGTTTTCCGGGGAACTGCTGAAAGTCTTCAATCATGCCACACCTGGAAGAGAGGTCGCTCGAGGTTTGTTTGACCTGAAGCAGGGAGGGAGATCCGTAGCTGATTACTCCATCGAGTTCTGCACCATAGCAGCCGAGAGCAACCGGAACGCCCCCTCGCTCCTCGATGCCTTCTACCACGGTCTCTCGGACCGCCTCAAGGACGAGTTGGCGGCTCGAGATCTTCCTGCTGGCTTGGACGAGTTGGTCGCTCGCTCCATCTGTATCGATGGTCATCTGCGGGAACGGAGAAGAGAGAGGGGCTTTTCCACTGCTCCACAAAGGCCACTTCGCGGTCAGACGATCCTCTGGGGTTTCCATCGGAACAGGCCTCTGACGGCCCGGCCGACTCTCTTGCGCCTATGCAGCTGGGGTGGACCCGGCTCTCCACAGCAGAATGACAGCGCCGCCTGCAGGAGAATCGATGTTTGTAATGCGGCCAGAGCGGCCATTTTGTAACCTCTTGTCCAGTAAAAGAGATGGCTCACCAGTCATCCGGAGGGCGCTGGTGAGTCGAAATGTGAACTTAAAAATGCCCTCTCGCCCTTTGATGTAGGGGAATAATCACTCTCAGTTCTCATTGACTCTGGTGCAGATGCCAACCTTATGGACAGAACGCTGGCCTCCCAGCTGGGGATTGGGCAGGTGGCCCTGGAAAAACCCATCCACGCCACAGCTTTAGATGGTCGTCTCCTCTGCAGGGTTACCCATCAATCCACTCCTCTGCCAATGACAATGTCAGGTAATCACAATGAAATGCTCACCTTGCATCTCACCCATGCACCACAGCAACCGGCCATTTTGGGCTATCCGTGGCTTAGGAGACACAATCCACACATTGACTGGGCGTCAGGAACTGTATTACAGTGGAGTGTTCATTGTCATGCTGTCTGTCTAAAATCTGCCTCATCGTCTGCCCCTAGTCTGCCTGTCTCTTCTGAGTTCCCAGATCTCTCCGGGGTTCCAAAGGAGTATCTTGACCTTAAGGACGTTTTTAACAAAGCCCGGGCCACCTCGTTGCCGCCTCATCACCTGTATGACTGTGCCATTGACCTCCTCCCGGGTACATCTCCTCCCAGAG
>NW_022280602.1:0-24339 GCF_004355925.1 Anarrhichthys ocellatus | reverse complement strand
TGTGTGTGTAAGGTGTGTGTTTGGTTTCACGCCAATTGGCAAAAAGAGGGTGTAGCAGTGAGAGTGGCCTATAACTAAAATGTCGCCCCTCAAGTATCCTCGGTACACATGATATCACGGAAAGGTTTTCCTAAGAAATCTATCAACACGTGTCATTTTCCCCTCGTTATATGCACACAGTCTTTTCAAAATAAAACAACTTAGCTAGGTTTAGGCAACACAACTTGGTTAGGTTTAGTAAAAGATCGTTTGGCTTCAAATGAATATGGAAGTGCCGTCACTTAAGTAAAAGATCTAAATGAGTTTACCTGGATTAATAAAGCTTCAATAAATGAAATAAAGGCTTAAACTGGGACAGCTGCATGTGGCAAACCGATGAGTTCCTCAGTATCTTAAAATATAAGAAATACATCAGTTTTGTTCACTAAAAATACATCAGAGAAAATATTTAAAATAAAACACTCAAAATGAACAATTATTGCTTGTCATTTAGTACAAATAATATGTAGATACATAAATAAACGTCTAATATCAATGAATCTTGTGAATGTTCAACTACTAGTTCGAACTATTTAAGCCAGTAGTACTACATCTGCTCCAATCACAGCTGCCTTTACTGCTTCTAGTACTCTTACTTCGACTACTACTGGTACTACAATAGCGCCTGCATGTAATTGTGCGTTATTGCTATTAGTGAAAAATAGTGTAGCACAAATACTTTGGTGACGTTCTTGTTAAATCATGACATTTTTTTGAACAAAATATACATTTTCATCAATAAAAAAATGAGCGCAGACAAAAAACATTATTCTATTCATATTTATTTGAAAACAACAATCCATTTTTTCCACTTCTACTGCGATTCCTTGTTGCAACTGGGGTCATACATGATATATGTATTAATTCCACAGAACATCATCACAAAAGTTACCCTTTTATATGCACGTTTACCTTTTTTTTTGTCCTTTTTCTTTTTGTATCGTTGTCATTTCTATACAATGACTTGTGCTTTGATATCTTTGAGAGAGAGAGAGAGAGAGAGAGAGAGAGAGAGAGAGACTTTTTTTAAAGACATCATTGTCGTCATGATAAGTGTACATAACAGAGGGAGGATCCAAAATAGAAAAAAGTCGTAAGAAGAGGATATACTGGTCTGAATACACACCGATACAGAATACAGAGATACACACTCACATTGCAGCCGGCCCGACTCCGCCCAAAACTGTCACAAAAGTCCTCCAGCCGTCCCTCCTCGTCCTGATTTTAGGATTTTTAAGAACGCTTGTTGTTGCCTTGCAACAAATACACACTCCCCGCTGGTGAGCAGAGTTTTGGCTAAATATTGCTTAGCTACAAAAAGGGATGTCCAGGAGAGGAGGAGGGGTCGCAGAAGGGTCAAATACAATAAAAAAAATAAAAAGCAGTGCAGAAAAAGCCTCAATGTCACAACCAGTAAAATGTATTATTAGGATTCATTTTTTTTTTTGACAGTTTTGGGGTTCAGAGTGCAGAACAGTTCTCCTTCTAAACACGTCCATCTCAATCAAAGTTTGCTGCAAAAAGAAGAACAGCGGATCAGAGTGCCGGGACCTTTCATAGCAGAGGTTCTAAATATAAGGTGCATTTGTCAGAGAGTTTGGTGTCTGTTTGTATACGCGTCCCTAAAAAATAAAGCCATTAAATAAGCGTGTCGGTGGCTTGATTGCCACAATGTGCATCAATGCCAAAATAAAATGTGTGTTCGGGGGGGGGGTCTGAATATTTACATGGACTGGAATGTTTTCCCCGTTCAGGTATCCGGCGATTAAAACAGGATTCAAGTTGTTCTTCAGAAAGTGGGGCTACTTTGAAATCTGCATCACATCGATATTCGTGTGTGTGTGTGTGGAGGGGGCAGTGTGTGGGTTAAAAAAAACACAACAACAATTGAGCAGAATGCCACGGCGCAATGCAGAAGGCATGTTCATTCACTTAATGCTGAGAGCAAGTCTGTGTATCGTACAAAAAAAACAAAAAGGGGAAATAATACCACGAAAAGTGAATAAAAAACAAGATCAAATCACAACCAGGGACAAGGAGGCAAAGAGCAGCAGAGAAAATGTACAAGCAAACTACCATAACCTTAATGTGAATGTCATTCTAAATGTTAAGTGCAGATAGATAGATAGACAGATAGATAGAGAGACAGGTTGATAGATTCTATATACTGT
The DNA here is from genome assembly GCF_004355925.1 of Anarrhichthys ocellatus. NCBI lineage: Eukaryota > Metazoa > Chordata > Actinopteri > Perciformes > Anarhichadidae > Anarrhichthys > Anarrhichthys ocellatus. The sequence continues at coordinate 22,129 of NW_022280602.1, read as the reverse complement.
ATTCATATGCTGGGTAAATATTCTGCTAAATCTTACTTCTATGTGTATATAGCTCCAAGTAGAGGGGGCTCACTCAGACGTATATAAATAGGTCTAACATATAAAGCCATATTACAGTGTACATATCCTCGCCCTAACGTAAGCCGTAGCAAAACCCCCGTGTGCTCTACGTAGAAAAAGGCTTCCACGACATTTAAGAAAAAATGTACAATTTATGAAACATGGTAACAATAATAAATAGTATTATAGAACTGCTGCTGTACACAAAAAAAGCCATTTTTAAAATTTCACTCATATAAAAATATGTTTTAGTGCAACCGTACGTAATAGTAATATCCATAACTTCACATCGCTTGTCGAGACTTTAAGGTGTCCAAAAAGAAAAGAAACACAGGAGGAGGGGGAGGAGAGGGGGGGAGGAGGGAGGGGGAGGAGAGGGGGGAGTAAAGGGGGGAGGAGAGGGGGAGGGATTGCATTTATTACAAAGCTGATACGTGATAGTATTGTATTTACATTTACCTTCCTGCTTTGTTTGCTTATAAGAATATAAGCAAAAGACAAACAAACAAAAACAGATGAAAGAAAAGGCACACACGTAGCTGTCAGATTTCTTCTTTTTTAAACTTTTCTCTTTAACGTACCGCTTAAACCACAGTCCTTTAATTTATTCGAGCAGATTTTGGTCGGGCTCGTGTTGGTGGGAGTCACCGTACATGTGTGACCAAATGCAGATCCTCTCTCAGAGTCCTTAAATAAGAGAGCAGGCCCCGGTTAGAGCAGCCATGCTGCACACAAACATTACAACTGCACAAGTCCATTTGTGTTTTAGTCCGTTTTGTATTTTGACCATAGCTGTTTGTCTTTGTATGCATGTATTTGTGTTCATGTTGAGAGAGAGAGAGTGTTTGTATGTATAAACTGAAGTAGAATATGTGTGTGCAAAAGTCATGTTTTTCCTCTCCCTGTTGCTCTTCATCCCTTCCTATTATCCAAAAACAGAAATGAAATCCATCGTTCCTCCTGCTCGTGTTCTCCGCCTGCAGCCCTACGACACGTCTCTGCTTCTCTTTGTGCTTTCTGCTCCCCCGTCTCTCTCCGGCTTGAGAAGTCTGGACGCTGTTGGAGGATGGAGGGTTTCCGGTGCGGGGCTGTGAGGGTGAGGAGAGGAGGAGGAGGAGGATGAGGAGGAGGATGAGGAGCAGGAGGGAGAGGGGGAGGAGGGGTGAGGGGAGGCGGGGATTGACGGGTGGTGAGGCCTGACCTCCAGGCCGCTAAAGTGCTGAATCCCGGGACCTTGTGGGGGAGAGAGCGAAGGGTGAGGAGATGGCGGCGACATGGAGATGGATGGCGAGCGATGCGGATGTTGGGAGTCGTGGGACGACGCAGAGGGAGAGGAAAAAGTTCTTCCTCCTCCTCGCTCAGCGAGCTCCTCCGACTCGATGCAGAGCGAGGCGATGGCCTTGGTGCAGGTCTGGATGCTCTCCTCCTGCTCCCGCCTCACTCCTCCTCCTCCTCCTCCTCCTTCCCTCTCCTGCGATGAGGGGTGAGGGGAAGTCGACTCCCTCAGCCTCTCGCCTCCTCCTCCTCCTCCTCGAGCTCCCCTTTCAGGGAAGGAGGTGAAATGAGGGGAGGCGGCCTCGCTGGTGGTGGAGTCCTCCGATGTGCTCTTCTGCAGCAGCAGGCGGGACACGCTCTGCTGCGCCGCCTGCTGGCCCAGAGGGGAGGTGACGGAGGTGGGGAGGGAGTGTACCATCTGGATCCCTCCGATGGGGATCATTGGGAACGGCGAACGCACCTGAAATGAAAGTTATTGTTTGAGTTATATGTTAAAAGACTCTGGTAATTATCTTCCTTATGCGAACACCTTCCTCCTCTGTGCTATTGAGCTCTTTTGAATAAAATATAAAATATGTACTTTCACACTACTGTTATTAAAATGATCTGTTAATTAATTGTGTGTGACTTATTTTGCTCAACAGACCTGCAAAAAATGTTTAAAGTGCAAACGATGTGCAAACACATCCTTCTTTATTCATTTTCTATGAAGTGCTTCATAAAATAAAATCCAATGAAATATATAAAATAGCTACAAACTTTTCAAACTACGCACAAAACATATAAATCAAAAATTAACAAAATGAATAATAAATAAATAGAACAACTCATGTATATGAAAGCAAATCAGATAAAAAAAACACGTCATAAATACAAAATAAAATGAAGTAACAAAAGAAAATAAATTTCATAAAATGATTTAAAGAATTTTACAAAAGAAAATATAACAGGTAGAAATAAATGAAATAATTAAATGAAAAAGAATAATACCTGGAGTTGGGAGTGAAGAGGGAGGTGGCTGAACAGGACTTGGTGAGGTGGGCTGGACTGGTCCCGTTCCCCTGCTGACGATGAGACCAGACAATGTTCCTGGAAGAAGAGATGAGCATCAATCATGAACCAGTGAAACGGGTTCTCATCCTCTCTGTTCATTTAAAATTTGATGTCAAACACACACACACACACTCATTGCACAGCACTAGTTACAATAAACACACATTTGAGGCCACGCAATAGAAAACCAAATATTTAGTCACGAAATAAATGAATAAGCCTTGATGAAAAGTGCTCAAACAGAAATGTGCGGTTGTTCTGGCCGGCAGGTGTTGGTAAGAAAAACAAATACGAAGCATGAAGGCAAACTCCTTATGCCTGAGTAATGGCTGTTAAAACATTAATCTATCATTTGGAGACCGGTTGGTTATCAAAGCCGAGCCAGTCTCACTCTCCGCTTCACGCTTTGTTGAAGTGGGACCAGCAGCAGAAGCCAGAGTTTGAAGTAGGGCTCTTAAGAAGAAAAACAGCCGTGTTATTAACCACACCGACACCGGCCAAGATCCCATTACCACCAAAACCCAGCAGCCCTATCTTCAATCATCCCTCTCTCTAACGCACTCAGTCTATCTGACTCGCTCTTTATTCCCTCATCCTCTCTGAATGTTTCTGCTCCGTCTGCCAGACGCTTTCCTTCTCTGCTCCCTCTTTCGTTTTTATTATTTTCTCTCTTCTCACCGTCCTTTTCCCCACATCTCTGCTCCAGGTAGACCACAGCATGAGTGTCACAAAGTTTACTAAATCACACTCGAGCACCTAAATGTTGTATGAAGTGGAGTGGAAAACTGTGAAAACTCCAACCCTGCTGACAAAGTCAGGGTTCACACAGAAGGCAACTTCTGGTTCTGAAATGTGAAGTCAAAGGTTCATGTGTTAAAGCTGCATTCTCTCTAGTGTCCACCAGGGGGCGACTCCTCTTGTTGTATAGAAGTCTATGAGAAAATGACTCTACTTCTCTCTTGATTTATTACCTCAGTAAACATTGTAAACATGAGTTTATGGTCTCAATCTCTAGTTTCAAGTCTTCTTCAATACAGCATGATGTTCATTTAGTACATTATGGTCCATTTAGAGTCACACAGACCATAAAGCAGGGGATGCTTTAGGGCGGGGCTACACGGGGATTGACAGGTCTCTACCAGAGATGCATACGGCGTCTCTACGTCACTCCTCCTCAGTCCAAATATGGTCACTTCCTGTTCACTGGTTGCAAAAAGCCAAGATGGCGACGTCCTAAACGTCTAACTAAAGGCATCCACTTCTTATATACAGTCTAACTTTCAAAATAAAGCTTTTCTGTCAGCGATATTGAGAAAAACAACCATCACGATATTTATTCCCAAATACCTTGATATCGATATGGCGACAATATTATCGGGTTGACTATTGGTGCCTTCACAAAATATTCACACAATGAGATATTTGATAAATAATCATTCGTAATGTGGATATAACGACTAAGTGGGGATTTTCTGCTGCTCCTGTTACAAAAAGACAAACGAAGGCTTTTCAAAAACATTGTATAATATAATCCAAACCACAGTTTATAACAAAAACTTTCATCTGAACCAAAAAAATGAGAAAAGCTGGTTTGCACATTAAAGGGAACAGATATGAATAAAACAAATGACAGCGTGATTTATTCAGACTCGACTATAGAGTGTTTAATTTAGGAGTTTTTTGGACTCTTACCGTTTCCATCTCCGAGCTGGTTCGGCGTCGTCCCAGCTCCGCCTGACCCAGCACGCCACCCTGGTGACCCGTCCTGAGGCCCCGCGATCCACTCTGCTGGCTGGTGGTCACATAGCAAAGTAAAAATAGCACATTAGGTACAAAACTTAAAGGAGCAGTGTGGAGGGTTTAGTGGCATCTAGTGGTGAGGTTGTAGATTGCAACCAACTGAATACTCTTGCAATCACTCCTCCCTTTTCCAAGCATGTCGAAGAACTACGGTGGCAATCCAAACACTGGCTCTTCAGAAAGCCTTTTTTTTTACGTTTTTATGTCACCAATGTTTAGATTGTCCAATCTGGGCTACCGTAGAAACACAGACCTGCTCCCTATGTAGATATAAATGGCTCATTCTAAGCCAACGCAAACATAATGATTCTTAATTTCAGGTGGTTATACACAAATGAAAACATAGTTATGAACATCATATTACATTTTATGCCAATAAATCCCCCTAATTCCTACACACTGTTAAAAAACATTGTTAAATTAGGCTATTACAAGATTAAGTCTTGCATCACTGATCTTGACACTTTATTTTTTTACGTTATGTTTGTTCGTTATTTTTTACCAGATTCAACCTGCAGTACTTTAAATGAGGGTGTGATAAACATGAAGCCTGGCTTGATGTTATTGTGAATTGAAGAATAAAGATAGAACTTAAATATTGTTAAGCTGTCCTCTTATTTGGACGTTGCTGAAGACGTTTCATAGACATAATGAAACCTCCATCAGACACATCCCCTCGACTCACCTTTGGTGGTGGAGGTGTTGGTGGAGGCCTCGGCGAGGTGAAACAGGCCGGATCATCGCCCTGTGGCGGCCTCGTGGTGAAAGGTCACGCTTGTAGTCTCTTCCCGCCGGAGACGTGGGCCGAGAGAGAGGGGAGAGCAGCGAGAGGTGTCCCCTCCTGGGGGAGAGGTCTCGCCTGTATCCCCCTCCCACCCCCAGGTCCCTCTTCGGTGAGATGTGACGAAGAGGAGAGAGATCCCGTCGGGGTGAGAGGTGTCTGGCGCGGGGTGAGAGGTCGCGACGCGGGGAGAGGTATCGGCGTGCTGAAGGTGAGGAGGAAGGGGAGATCGGGGACGGGCAGCCGGAGTGGTCCAGCCCGGGTGAAGACAGGCGGGAGGACGGGGAGGAGAGGTCCGGGGATGGGACGGGGAGGTCATCGTCCATGGAGGAGGAGGAGGGTGGAGCTAGCAGCCTGCTGCCCAGCGCCCTCTGCAGGCCTCGGTGGTACGCCGTCTGGCCGTGGTCGCTGGGCAGCGCCTGCGGAGTGATCTGGATGCTCGGTACCGTGGTGAAGTAGCCGAACAGCGGAGGCTTGTTGGTGTTGCCCAGGAGGTCGGACGCCGAGTGATGAGAAAGGTGAGGAGCCGGGTAGGAGGAGGCCATGGCTGTGATGGACATGGAGGGCAGGCTGTAGGGCTGCGGGCTGGTGGAGCGCGAACGGGTCTTCGGGGTGGAGTCGCCGTCATAGTCGTCTTCTTCATCATCGTCGTCGTCCACCTCGTCGCCGTCGTCCTCTCCGCCATCTGAGTCGTCGGCGTCTGAGAACTGGTGGTCCGCCATGGAGCCTCTGGACATCTTCTCTGTCCTCTGGCCTTCCTCTCCGACATCTAGAAGAGGAGGAGGAGGAGGAGGAGGTGGAGGAGGAAAACAGAGGGTACGAAGAAGGAGAGGAGGAAGAAGAGGAAATGGAGGGATTGGAAGAGAAGAAGAAAAAGAAGAGGGTAGGAGGAGACAATGAAGCAGGTTAGGACAGAACAGAGTAGAGGAAGTGGGACAGACAAAGAAGAGGAAAGGGAATATGCACAACGAGGAAGACGAAAGGAAACAGGAAGCAAAAAAGGAAGAAGAGCAGGAAAGTAGAAGAAGAAGTAGAAGAAGAATGGGAGGTAATATGATAATTGAGGGACGAAGACGAAGAAGAAGAAAGGGAAGCGGAGGGTGCGGAAGAAGAACAAATGAAAAAAAGGAGGAAATAGTAAAGTAGAGGAAGCGGAAGAAAAGGAAGAAGAAGCAGAAGGGGAGCGAACACCAAACAAAGGAAGAAGAAAGAGACATGTGGAGAGAGAGAGAGAGAGAAACAGTTTGTATTAATATGTGGTAACAGAAGGAGATTCGATGTGAAACTAAAAACCACTGAAACCACATTCCCACCAGCTCAAACCAATAACATACAAAAGACATAAAACAAAGTTATTTGAGACTAAACCCTTGACACTTTGGTTTTTCTACAGGATGGACTGCAGCCAAATGTTGGCAGGGTCTCATGGTACAGTAGCTGCACAGTTACTGTTGGCAGGTAACCAACCATCACTGGGGGTCCGACTCTCTTATAAAATGAAGCTGATTGGATGATAACTGACAAAAAGGGGAATTTTGGGAATAAAAAAGTTGGTTTATTGTTGAGACTTTTGTATTAAAAGACTCAAAGTTGATGAAGATACACACAAATCCTGACCTGCTCCGAGTTCTTCAGTTTCAAAATAGCCAGAAGTCAAAATCATAGAAATATAAAAATATTTATGATATACATCACTCTTCTTTTCCATCAGTTTAATTTGCTTTTCCTGGACTTCCTCCAGCGTAGAGAAGCATAAACCGTTTGGAGTTATTCAATTTTATTCACCCGACTGCTATGAGCAGAAATCAGATCTGCTAACACCGGACTACTTTTCCAGTTAGTCTCTCATATACAACCACGAACCACAAATGTTTACATCTCAACTACTAACCGAGTAACTTTCTAAAGATCTCTCTTTCCCCAAAACACTGCATGTGTGTGTGTGTGTGTGTGGGTTGTGTCCCAATTAAATGCCAAGCCAACACACACACACACACACACACACACACACACACACACACACAGGGTCAACTGAAGTAACATTTAATTTCGTGGTCTAAATGGTGGAAAATGACCTGCTACCAGTCAGCCATTGGCACAATGTGACGGTAAAATGTGAGTTTGTCTTAACAAAACCTTCACTTTCATTTTGAAACACCTGCCAGCAGGTACAACTCTACGTCCAATGTAAATGACATTAAGCTCCTTCCCTGGAAGATATCATTTTGGGTAATTATGTAGACAGACTCATGGTTAGCCAAACAGTAAAGTACAGCAGGCTTCAATGTCCTATAGATCTCAGACAACCAGGAGTATAAATAAAATATAAGGGAGCCCTATAAATCAAAGGCTATAAATAAATAATCAAAATTACTGACGTGACAACCTAACGTTAGTAATTCGTACCTCCTTAAACCCATTGACTGAATAAACCAATATGAGACTAAACTCTGTTCAAACCCACAGACATTTATTTGACATTTTCGTGTTGATCCCCAGTTTCCAAAGCAGCCAAATATTAATAAGATGATGCACGAGACATTTGGAACACGTCCCTTTGATGGAACGGTGCAGCCATAAAAATGAACATGGGACTCTTGGGTTTGTAACGTGATGAAGGTGAAATTAAAAAGATTTTAAAAGGTTAATTTCAACGTAGTTGTGAGGTAAAAAAAAAATCATAATTTACTCTGTTAAACACAAAAGATACACTTTTATAAATACTATGTTATAATGATGGGCGAAAACATTATAGTAACACTATAAGTTTACAAGATACATATTTTATAATTTTAAATTTTTTAAAATTTATATTCACTAGTTAAATTCATTTGCACAGTAAGTCGTACATTTCCAGAATAAACTACCTAATTAAAAGCTTATGTTAAAGGACACAATTATTTTATTACTTAATTTATTACAACATTTAATTAATCTTATCAAATTTCAGGTTTTTGTTAATGGTGACCACAAATATAAAACTAATTTTACATTATTTCCAGCTTCATCATAAAAGTTATCAAAAGATGTACGAGGCACCAGAACCATGCTCATCTGTTCAGCGTCCGTCACTGCCTCGAGAGACGGTCGATGGCGATTTATTATTTGTGAACGTTTCATGGGAAAGCACGTTCATCCCTCTCAGCCCACAACATCTTCCCCAGTAATAATAATCAGATTATTCATATCATATCAGCTGATTAATGTGGTGGCGCGCTTCTCGGTTTAATAAAACCCGTGAAGCCAGTCAGTAAAGCAGAACAGCAAACGTTTCTTGCTATTGTAACTGCAGGGGGGAAAAAAAGTGTGGCTTTAAAACTGTTCATGGGAATATTTTAATAATCTAACAAGAGACTCCGAACAAATGGTGAAAGGATGTTTTATTTTATTTTAAAGCGGTTTGTGTGTCGAGTGTGGTTGTTTGATACGAGTCCTGGCTGTCAGGATGAGCTCTGTTTTCCATCACACTAATTGCAGTTGTGTGTGTGTACTTGTACATCTATCTTTGTGAGGACCAATGACTTTTAGACTTGTGTGAGGACACATTTGGAAAGTGAGGACATTTTGACAGGTCCTTGCCTCTTCAAAGGCCTGTTTGAAAGTTTAGACTTGGTTTTAGGTTTAGGTTAGGGTTACATCAAATCTATGCATAAGCAATGCAAATTTGTGACAGTTGCAACACTTTTTTCAACAAAAGGGTCCTTTTGACCCAGAGCAGCATCTGTCAGTCTGCCTGAGGTAAACCGCTGTATAGCCTAGTTGTGATGGTTAAGGTTGGAGGGAATGCATTATGTAAATGTCCTCACAAAGATAGTACAAGGATGTGTGCGTGTGTGTTTCAGTCACTTGTGTTTTAGTGTGTTTCCTACCTCCTTCGTCCGCCTCAGTGTCCTCAACAGAAGACATGGAGACTCCCAACTCCAGACACTTTTTCATATGAGCCTTAGACTTCATGTGCTTCGTCAGGTTTCCTACAAAACACACACACACACCATTTAATGACCTTTTGACTAACTCTTACTGGAAACCAGAGCTTGTTTGGCTACAAGAGTGACAAAGTGAAATTGGAAATAGAAGCAGCGTGGCCACAAAATTACAATTTACAAATTATATATAATTTATACATAATGTAATTTAATGACAAAATGACTCAACCTGGTCTGGACTCTTGGTCAGAAACATTCTGTACGTTTAAAAGAGGAGAGTTTAAGGTTTCAAAATCTATCAGGCAGATAATGGCTTTTTTATTAAAGATCAGATGTCAGCGAGTCAGCATATTGGGCCCCTGATATGAAGAAGATTCCTGTTTGACCACAGCTACAGACAAACAGCCTCTGTGCAAGTTTTATTCATTCATTCAACCACTTAGTTCTGTTTTTTTTCGGATTCACTGCTTCAGTTAAAGCTTTAATGTTGAGTTTTCCAACTAATGATCTGCTTAAAACATCCTAAAAAATATGATATAAAAAATATGATATAAACAAAGTTTTACTGGACTATTATGATCAAAAGGTTTTTTAGAGAGTTTTCTAACCTGATGAGGAGCAAATTTATCAAATGAGTATGAAACAATGAAAATTGTAAACCTCATGTTTAATTATGGCACAGAATATCCTTCTACATAATGGTGACTGCAGTGAGAAAATAAAGTTCAAGTCTACCTCACATTCAGATTCATAAACAAGCAGCTTGGAAAAGAAGCCCTACCTTTCGTTTTGAAGGCGAAGTTGCAGAACTTGCAGACGTACGGCCGGACGTCGGTGTGCGTTCGGATGTGTTTCTTCAGCATGCTGGGTTTCTTACAGCGGATGCCGCACTCCTCGCAGATGTATTTCCCCCGACCGCGACCACGAACGTAAACATAGTCCTCGTTGGATTTATACCTGGAAGAAAGCGCAAGTAACGAAGAATGAATGGCGATGCTTAGACATTTGCATATCAACCTCCTGAAAAAGTAAATCTTAAACTTTATGCCTGCAGTCACCAACCTGGGGGCTGGGATTCTCCGTCTTACAAGTACATTAAACCCAACTGATACTGAATGTGTTTTTAGGACAATACATATATTTGATATTTAATAAAAGATAATTTAACAATATATCGATCACATTTTTTTGTTTTTTGCATAACAACTGTTTTTGTCAGTGCTCTCTGCAGGAATCAATCCAAAGACATATTTTAGGCATTTCTACAGTGCATGTTCTTGTTTCTTATTGGCTGGTATACACACAGATATGTTTGTTGTAAACTAAAATCTGATATAGCATTACATTCATATTCGTCACCCAAGATAATAATACGTTTTCCCGATGTTCCTTTATTCTTAGTCTTTTCCTCTTGGAGACATCTACCTGTACAAGCCTCTAAGAACTATTAAACACAGGGAACAGAATCCCTCTTTAGTTGACCTGGTCATAACCCACACACACATAATTCAACTGCAGCAAAGACTTCTTTGTTTTAAGGGATCAGAAGCTAAAATAGGAAACAATGAAGCATTCCACCTCTTGGGTTTTGTGTTCATAGTCTTTATGCTGCTCCTTTTTTTCTAAAAACAGATAACCACAGTCCTCCCTCCAGTCCCACACTTATCCTTTTACAAGACTTAAAAAAAAAAACATCACTGTCAGACATGATTTTCTATCCCAAAAGAGGCTTCGAGTGAAACAGCGGACACTTGGCAGCAGGATCAGTGCATGTCTGTCTGTCATGGAGAGAAATTACCACCAACCACCAGTCAAATGATGGTAAATTTAGTCTGCCTTTTCTCTGCTGAGAAGCATCACATCTTTGTGGTGAAAGAGTTTAAACGGCTGGTGAAGTGTGTAGTTTCCGGTCTCGTCTGCAGCGGCTGGAGGACTAAGCAATGGGTAGTTCAGGGCCTCATGTGTTAAAGGAGGTCAAATATCAGGTGCATCAAACAATCCGTCTGCGTCAACGAGGGGGAAATTTGTCTTTCAACTGCACCACGGAGTGGGAAATACCTCTGAACGCTTGTCTGAGTCGAGACGTTTACACAGCTGTGGCCAGTTATGAAAATGAAATATAATTGTTTTGTTTTATTCGGTTTTAGTCACAGCACACGCTAAGATCATGAAGCAGATTCTCTTTCAAAACTACTGAAACTTTCAAGGGACACAAAGAAGAAATGGATATATTTTCTCCACCAGAACTTGCACTTTGTGGATTTCGACTTCTGTGTGTTTTTATGCATCAATTGTTTTGTTTTTATGCACACTGTTTATGTAAGTGCATGTGTGTGTGTGTGTGTCTGTGTGTGTGTGTCTTTGCCTGTTTGCCCTGTTTGTATGCTTTTATCCACTTATTTCTTCTAAAGTGTCCTTTGGGGACAAAGGAGAATTACTTCACTGTCTGCTGCATTTAATAACTCCCCTGCATGTGTGTGTGTGTGTGTGTCTGAGAGCATTTGCATGTGTGTGTGTCTGCACTGTTTTTCAGTAACCTTGGTCTTATTGGCTCTACTGTAAGACTATAAAACGTTATGATACTGTAGGAATGTCTTAGAGGACCATTTAATGCAGGACAAATTCCTCTGATTTGTATGTGGACAAGAATCTTTATGTGACTTTAATAACATCATAATTAATAACAAAGGATGTTCTTGGTTTCATTACTATCAATCAAAACCTTTCATTAAGTGTCACACAATGGCAGCCCATGTTTGACGTGGAAAAGGCTCATCTTGGTCAAAGGAACAAACATCTCACCACACAACAGATCTCTGCAAGTAGGACTGGGTATCATTTAAAATTGTACTAATGCCAATATTTATTCATGCATAGAAGAATCGGGCAACCGTTTTGTGTGTTCCACCATCGAGCTGCGGCGCCATTACTGAGGTGGCGAGTCGTAGTGACTTTGTGTCTATTGTTGATGCTACCACAGCAATGATGACTTCTTTACTTCTGGTATTTCTCCAGATCTGTGGATACAATCTTACAATTTTATAAACCCGTCTTTCTTCAAATCCCTTTCTCTAAATACAAAAGTAGCTTTTAAACATTACATCTAACAACAAATAGCTGTACAATAACTTTGCCTCAATATAGTCAAACACTTGCAAAGCTACAAAGTCTTCTTAGGTTTACTGGATGTTTAGGAAGCTAGATGCAAAACAGGCCTCTCTTACCTCTCTTACCTCATGTAGAAATAAACTGCAAACTCATGTTTCATTTCCCATTTTTGAGTCTTGCCAGAGTAAATAAACTTCTTCTTTAAAATCTTTTTTAAAATGTAGACTTCAGTCAGGCTCTGAGGTCATTATCAAGTTCTAAAACTTAAAAATAATTAAAACTATGTTATTATAAATGAGATACTTGTTGTGAAATACAACAAAGTACAATACATATGAAATAAATCTAATGAAACATCTCTTTGGTCCTATTTCTCTTAATAAAATAAACAAAATAAATAAATATGCTGATGTCAGAAAAACAGTGTGAAACAGCTTTTATAACACAACTAATGAGAGACAGATCCCACTTCACACCAGTCTATAAAAGTGAGAGCAACAATAATGAAAGCCGACGTCCAATTACAGCGATGCAGCTCAAGTTGTTAGCCTGTGATGGGTTTACCGGGCTCGAGCTCTTGGCCTGACTCTCACAGGCACAAATTAAGCCCAAAGAATAGGTTGTAAAAGGATAAGTCTTTTGTTTCTTCATATATACCTAAGAAGATTTTCCGATTAATCACGCTGAAACAGATGAAGTTCACATGAAGGTCTATGTTAACTTGTGTTGAATATTGAGCTGTGAGGATAGAATCAGACAGCTGAGTGTGTTGTTGGTCTGAGGTCCTGGTTGTTTTGTTTTTGTGAGGGGAAGAGCAGCAGCTGTGCAGTGAGAATTCCAGGTGTCTGAAGTTCATATTCAGCCTGAGATCATCACTTTTGGTTTCTCTTACTGTAATTAAGTCTCGGTTAAAAAGAAAAAGATGAACAGGCTTCTGCCATGAAGGCATCTCAGCTCTGGAGCTCTTTGGCTCAGAATCTGAGGCTGATAGATTCAGTTACATCTCTTAAATACCTTTATAACACTTGTCATTACCTGGTTTTACTGTTGGTTATTTCTTTAGTTTTACCTCTTGACACGCTCCTCTTCTTATTACATTTTTACCGTTGTCTTTTTCTTTCGTTACCTCCGCCATTGAGGTTATGTCCGTCTGTTTGTCCATATGATAACGAAAAAACTACCGGCCCGATTTTCATGAAAGATAGATTATTTTCCCTTGGGGGAGGTTTGAGCTCAGTTGAAATACTGTTTTAGAGTTTAAATCTTATTTTACCTTGCTGTGAAAGGGATATAAATGTTACTATGGAATATACTACTAAGATGGAGCAAAAACATGCTTGCTGTCACACTCAAGCATTGCTTTTAAAATGATTGATTGAATCTCAGAAAAGCCCCATAATGGAATGAGGTCTCTAGCCTTTTCAGTTTCAACTGGCAATGTTATGAATCCCAGATACAAATCACTGTAAATATCTAACCAATTATTCCTCAACAAAAGTGCTATCTGTGCAACAGATGTGACCGAGAGTCCTTTTGAGTTACTATGCAAAGAAACCAAACAAGGGACTGAAATGAAAATTTCTATGGCATGGATCATGAAGATGTCGCATTTGTGTCTGGGAAAGCATTGATACAATCATACCAAATACGAACCTATTCATAAAGATTTATTCATATAAATATTTTGATGTAAGGCTGTCTTTGTACAATTATTGGCTTTCAAGTCTTATTAGGGTTTGAATTATTTAGCAGACAATTTGAATTCTAGCAGTTTTCCAAGTCACGGAAAAATAAATAGACGTCATATAGACTTTCAGTAATAGACTTTCAATCTGCTCTCTGCTCTTACCCCGCTGGTCTCCGAGGAACGATGAAACAAACTCTAGAATAATATGTGTGATGTGATTGGCTGTAGAGTGAAAGGGCAAACAGCAGGAACGACATTTAAACGCTCTATCATTCAGATGTCATGTAGGCAAAAATACCATCAAAAACTAGCAAATATGTGTGCTATTCACGTCAGTTGCTAGAATACTTTTGATATTACACAACATTGAAAGGATTTCAGTCACTTTATTGCACCAAAGTTGTTGGACTGTTGTGTGTATTTGCAGGACGTACCCGCCTTCGAAGATCTTAATGCGGGTCGGTTCGGTGGCGGGCTGTTTGACCGAGACCTCTTTTTCCACCTGCTCCTCCTTTGAACGGTCCCACGACACCACTCCCTTCATCTTCCTCCCGAAATTACTGGCATCAACTGGCATCAGCTCTGGTTTCAACTAGAGAGATGAGAGAATAAGAAGGAACCTTTTACACTTCCTGTGCTGGTGTTTCTCTGTATTTGCACCCATGCATGCACACTTACATGTCATTTTCTTTATATGTTTGTGCATTTTATTACCTGATCAAACCTCAGCTTCCAGGCCACAGATGACACCAACTTTCCAGAGCTGGGTGGCGACATGGCTGCAGTTGAGTACATAGAATCGGTGTTTCTCCTCTGTTTGGACCTCAGCAGGGCCAGCGCAGCCTTGGTGCTGAGGTTCAGAGGATTGGGGTTGTATGAGCTTACACACCACGAGCTGTAGACGGAGCTATGCAAGGCAGTTTGGGTACTGTTGGGTTTTGTGTAGTTCAGGAAACACCAGCTGACCCTGCTCATATTGCGCAGGCTTGGGAACTGGAGGTACTGCTGAACGTCAGCTACATCCGTGAGTAGCAGAGGTTGACCCGCTGCTCCAGGTAATACTGCGCTTTGGTTGGCTGCTCGCTGAACCAGTATGCTGACAGGGATTTTACTGGGAGCAGGCTGATTTGGGTTGTCAGTGTCCTCTGCATCGTCGGAGGCAACCATTGACTGGGGGCTGGAGCTGGGCTCCGGGACTGAGTCGTCCACATCAAGCTCCTCTGGGGAGTCCCGACCACCTGAAACTGGGGAGCGGTCTGTGACGATCTGGAGAGGAGGAGTGAAGCTCTCGGCCCGAGGAACATCAGTAAGGTGGGGGGCAGAGGAACGGACAGGAATGGCAATCTTGGTGGCAACAGGGAAGTCACTTAGTGGCGGAGAAGAGGACATCCTTTCAGAGTCATCCATGGAGCCCTCGCTCTTCAGACGCGCTCGCTGACCTCTGCCCTGCCTCTTCTCAGGCTTGTTACCGCTTTCGGTTCCACTCAGCTCCACTGCACTCATCTCCTTAACAATCTGTCCATACATCCTCTCCTCCTTCACTCTCTTCTGCTGCTTAGTCTCGATGAAGAGCTCCAGAGAGCTGGCGGGGGAAAGCATGCGCTTGCTGCCTCCGACGCCAGATCCTGAGGCGTCTGTGGTGGATATGGTGCCTGATGTTAGTGACAATGGGATCCCTGTGTTCAGGCGTTGCTCTGGTAGTGAATCTGGAGCATTCCAGAGTGGGTAGTGCAGCGCTGCACCATCGGTGTGTCCGAGGAAGTGTGATAGGTTGAAACCTGCCCCACTTATGCCTCCTCCAATTCCTCCAGGTGGTTTGCTCACACTCACAGCAACAACCGGAGGAGACATGTTGCTGTTGTCAGCACCGCCTGGCCTGGCTGACATCTGGCTAACACTGGTGTACATAACACTACCATATGATGGCACTTGGGTTTGGATCCGCACAGGAACCAGCATACCAGGCAGCGAAGACTGGGAGCCCAGGTTCTGGGTGGCAAAGACTGGTTGGACCTGCTGCAGAAGCATGGAGGCAGTGGAGGAAAGAGAAGAAAAGTTTTGCTGTTGTTGCTGGGACAGGGGAGAGTTGCGAGATGAGAACGAGGCAGGGTATATTTGAGAGCTTGGCTTTTCAGATTTTCCATTGTGTGGCTGCTGATCATGAATTTGCTGCAGGGAGTGAAGTGGTTGTTGTTTGTGGAGTGGGTGTCCAGACAGGGAGCCTGGTGATCTGATGTGGAGTTTTTGGAGTTGCTGCTGGGCCTGAAGGGTCAGCTGCTGTCTGGGTGTCTGACCGGCCTCCTGACTCCAGAACAGACTGGGTTGCTGGTAGGTAAGGTAGGGTGGACCACTCGGGTACTGCTGGATTACTTCCTTATTCATGACCTCATGGCCTTGATATTCTCCCTCAGATGAAGAGCCCTGGGTCTGCAAGCGATGCTGATGGGACCTATTGTGGAGAAAAGGTTGAATACTCGTATTTGTCTTTAAATTAAGTATTATAAGTAACATGAAAAAGTATATTGTAATAATAGAACCAGTTGGAGAAGTGGGCAATTACAATAGTTGAAAGATTACTGGCAGTAAGGAAAAAAAACAAAAACGTTTGTTTTGAATTTTGCTCATTCCATCACAGTTGTATAAGAAGGGCTATTAGTAGTTTTAGGGTTGCATAAGGAAACCCAGACTTCCTTACCTGACAAAAAGAGGTTCGTCCTGCAAGCTGTCCTCACTGATACTCTGCTGGATGTGATGCTGATGGTGCTGGTGGTGATACCCTGCAAATGTGCATAAAACATAAGAATGTATTGTATGTAAAGTATTTTGAAATTAAATTCTACCCTACAAAATAAATCCCATGTGGGGAGAATGTGGTCCTAGTTTATTGAGTAGAGAAAGACCTCAACAAATGTTATCATGATACTGCAATTTGAATAAAAGCTTTGGCGAAGTATACAAAATGACTATCTAACTGCTGTAATGCTGAACTTACCACCAGTGCTACTGCCAACTCTCTTGGTTCTACTGGTTACATCGCTGCTGCTGTGGGGGGATCCTGTTGGGCCAGGCCATGCCCCATGTTCAACAACCTCCTGTTTGATTGACATCTCAGCACTCCCTGGTTCCTGGATGACTGCCTCTGGATACACACTCAGTGAAGCCTGTAAAATGCATGGAAGTACAGCTGGTCAGTTATGAAATTAAATGCTGTGCTACTTACGAAGTATACTATGTAAGCCTAAATGTAGGTGCAATCGCTATGCGATGATAGTGTGAGGAAATTTGAATGAAGTGACACAACAAAAGTTTCTCGTGGTGCCTTGGACCTTACTGAGCCCCATTTTTCCTCTACAATCTACAAACTTCCAGTCAATTTTTTTTTAAGAGTTACAATAGTAAGTCGTTTTTTTTACGCTACCTGTCGGACAAGATATCCACGCCGGCGATCCTTCATTGCAGAGGCACTGGAGTATATCTCTCCCTGTCTGGAGGAGGACAAGCTTCCATAGTCAAATGATTTGCTGCGCATTTCAGGCAACTCTGTCGGCAGCGTGCATGGTGCCTGCTCCGATGAAGACCTCCTCATCTCCCTCTGCTGGTGGCTGGAATGACCACTGCCGGGTACCGTCAGGAACTCCGACTGCTTAGGGCCACCACCAGATGCCAACGAGTCATCCTGGTTCAGAATCACCAAGACAATTGGTCAGTTTGGACTTATTGGGAATAAGCTCTGTATTATAGGTGCTGTGTGACAACATAGACAAATTACATAACAGTAATGACAATGTACCATAACTATTGTGGGACCAATGCAAGCAGTGCATGTTATGGAAACTGTGCTAAAACTGCCGGAGGGGTCGCTAAGATAAATTGGAGTACCTGTTTGGTGGGCGAGACGGACTTGAGGCCTTCATCTCTGTCAAAGGACATGGAGAAGGATGAGGAGTGGGACAGGTTGCTCTCCTGACTGGGGCTTCGAGACAGGCTGGTGCAGGTGGACTCAAAGCTCGATTCCCCTGATGAATGCTCCATATCCGCCAGGCGCAGCCTCTTCTTCTTGGGTGGGAGCTTTTCCGATGGCATCTGGGCGAGTGTGTCACTCCTTTGTGGCAGCTGGAACTCCTCCACATGTTGCGGCTGCTTCTCCGGCTCCTTGGTTATTGGAGCTTCTGTATCTTTTTCAGGCTTGTCTGGCTCCTCCGTCACCCTGATCTCAGGAACTTGGATGTTGGGTTGTCGCACTAGCTTGTGTGGGATGTGATAAGGCTGGCCAGGTGACGCTGCAGCTGACGAAGATGAGAGGGAGGCCAGGTCACTGTCGCTTTGCAGCTGCTGCTCCATGCTCTCTGTCCTCAGTAGGGCAGATTCAGGACTCAGAGCATCTTCAAAGATATCTGTGTCGGACTGTTCAGAGTACTGGCTAGATAGAGCTTTATCTGAAGGCTGATATCCTGGCTGCTCAAAAGACTCTGACTTCTCAAAGGAATTTGGCCGGCTGAGTGAGTTGGTGTGCTGGATGACTGATATGACATTCCCAGATGCCTTCCTGCACTCAGAGTCATGAAATAATGCAATGTCCTCAGAGCACATGCTGGCACAGGTATCAAAGCTGTCAGACTGGCTGTGAGCACTCTGAAGGGAGCCTTTTCCTGTTGGGGTGGCTCTTGACCCATCAAGACTACCTTGTTTAAACTCATAGTCTCCTATCATCTCAACTGAACCACTACAGCTACTGTCACAATGCCCAGGGCTATCCTCCTCATCCCCAACACTCTTCTCTTTCCTCCTTTTTCTTGTGGCTATTTCTGACATGCTAACTTTAGTACCATATGGGCTGTAGGCGATGTGCTCTGGGACTCCTGGGTTGCGCTCACCAATCTTCATACCCAGAGATGAAGCTAAATTCTTGGGCATGTGTCCATAGCCCTCGGCCTCTCCTACATGAGCTTCATTGGCTGAATGTTCAAACGCAGCCTGTCTTCTGAGTCTACGCCCTGGTGGGTAAAACACATCATCCGACGTCATCATCTCATCGAAGGAGTGACTGCCTCGAATCGCAGGGGGGACACTAAGGTTAGGTGGGGAGGAGTTTGGCATGGAGTTACTCCTAGCATATGTCCCAGAATCTGATGGTGGCTCCAGAAGCCCTGTATTGCTTTGACAGGGTCCTGTTGGATACTGCTTGGGATCTCCAGAGACTCCTACATCACCTCTGAAACAGATATGATCCTCCGCTATCTTCCCCATGTCCAGAATAGCACCTGGTTGCTTTAAGCTAGCTAAGCTGGGGTCTGCACCTGCCATGCCCACTGTGATAGACTGTCTTGATCTGGAGTTGGGTCGGTAGTACCAAGTCCGACCAAACATAATCTCTTCGTACGTCTTGACATTAGTATTTGGTGGGCTGATCTGCTGCTCTGCACTCTCAGAGCGTGAAAAGTAGCCAGAGTCTGTGCTGCCTTTGCTGTGAGGACTGAGGAGGTTCAAGGACTGGGACATGGCAGATTCAGAGTCCTGACCCTTTTTCTCATTCAGCCTCAGGGCCAAACGTTGTTTGATGGTAGGGGAGTCATCCAGTGAATGCGCTCTTCCAGCGTGTGATGCCAACATGTGGTGTGACCCCTTTATGTCCTGAAAGGGTGGGCACTCCATCCCTGTGGAGGGGACTCCCCCAAGCTTGGGGACAATAAGGATAGGCACTTTGATAGACCCCACCAGGAGCTCTTCAGCTGAGTCTGCATATGCTGGTTCCACACCACCTACAGAGTGAATAAAGTGGAGCAGAAGTAGTCGCACACATAAAAAGATTAGGATTGAGTAAAATTTTGAGCAAAAAAATATAGACATACAGGCAGTGAATGAGCATGTCAGGCAGCATACAGTGAAACAATAATACATTAAATGTATGATTGTAAATTTCAAAATTGACAAAATATAACTTTTTTATTTTTAAAGTCTTGATCAATAAGAAAAAACAGGTCCATATCAAGCAATTTATGCATTAAAACCCTGAACACCAATTGATTTCACCGTGATGATAACTTTATGCATTTAAATTTTTTATGAATGTTTTTCAAGATGGGGAAATCTGACCTGTATTCTTGTCAGCTTCAAAGGGGATCTGCGGTATGGGGCTGATTTTGTCCGTCAGCATGGTGGAGCCCTCCAGACCTTCCTCATCTGTATCGGTACTCTGCTCTCCATCTGAGTGGACCTCGGCCTCGCCCACTGGGGAGGCCTGGTCCATGTCCCCACTGCGGGCCACGGCTAGCTCTGAAAAAGGTACGAGTCCAGCCTTGATGGCATGAGCATGGGACTTGCGATGCTTGTAAAGGTTGCTCTTGGTTTTGAAGGAAAAGCCGCAGGGTACGCAAGGATATGGCCTCTCTCCAGTATGTGAGCGGATGTGCTTCTTCAAAACGCTGGGCTTGGCGCAAGCTCGACCACAGTAGTGACAGATGTACTTACCGGGCTTCTTCGGCTTCTGCTCTTTTTTGCTGTAGCCCTCCTCTCCAGGCTCAGGGCCTGACTGAGAATACTGACCGAAGGAGCTGGGTAAACTGGGAGATTTCTGGCGGGGAAACCTCCCTGCCCCAGCCCCATGAGGATGAGCGTGTCCTGGGTGTCCTACCGGGTACAGGTCATCCGAGGGCAACTGGCCTGCAAATGGCCAGGCATGAGGCTCTAGACCCGGCTGGGGTTTGGCTCCTGAGAGGAAGCGCTCAGTTTGGGGGTGCTGAGGGTACGGCTGGCCGAGCTGGTAGGAGTATCCCCTTGGGAACCCCTGAGCAAAGTGCCCTTGCGGGTCTTGAGATGGCGGGCCTCCCATGGCCCCAACTGCAGAAGGTCCAGATAGCAGCTTCCCAGAATTCCCTGTAATTGCGTACTTCTGCTGGGGTGCTGATCCCCCCGTGGCACCACAAGGCAAACTCTCACGTTGTCTTGCCTCTGGGTCAGCAAAAGTGCTTCGTTTGGTGGTAGCAGAGGACTCGGACGCCCACTTTCTTTGCAGAGACGCCTTCTCCTTCACTGTTTCCTTGTTTGAGCATCTCTGGCCGGCGCCAGCTGATTCACGAGCCTCCATTTTCGTGACACTCTTCCGTGGATTAGAAGAGGGAGAGGGGTGGTGGGGGAGTTGGGAAGGTGGGTTCTGGAGGGTTACAAGGTCCCAAAACTACCAGGCATGATAGCTGAACCTTTGAAGGCTGCCGAGAAGTTCACAGAAACAGGAAGTATCCGTCCATTGCTGAAATAGACTGATTGTAAAGCCAGGCTGGAAACAGGAATCAGGAAGTGGAAATAAAAGAGGAGCTTTAGTGGATAACATCAGAAATGTTTCTCTCCTTTTGCCATTTTGTAAACACTAATGTTGCTGTGCGTTGTTTTTCTGTCCAATTCATCTAAAGACAGAAGAATCCTTGAGTGATCTGGAGAGGACACATAAAGAAGAAACATGTTTGTGGACTTTTGGAGCACATTTTGAGTTAAGAGTGTGTTCAAATCAAGGTTAACACAATATCCTTAATATGATCAAAGGGTGAATACTAACTTTTCTTTCGGGGAAAGTGCTTGTAGATCCTCTTTCTTTAGCTTCAAGAGTCATCCAGTTTTCTCACGCAAAGACCTGCACCAAAACAAAAGAGAGAAAAACCAATTAGTTTTGTTATCAAATATTATCCATTTATAAAATCCATAAACTCAATGATGGTACGGATGACAAGTAAACCTACAGCCTGACATCTCCCTCTTACCATAAGTTAGTTTTGTGTACAATAAGATGTAACATTTTGGCTGCTAAGCGCAACTATACACAATATACTTGTTGTACAGAAAGGACTCATTAAGTTGTCAAGTACATGCCTGACGTGCGAATGTAAATGTCATTGATTGTTCAGTTAGTTTCTTCACACTGGAATCCATCTGTGCTTTTTGCCTTTTCCACCCCTTCCTCCCTCCCTCCCTCCCTCCCTCCCTCCTCCTTCCACTCAGTGAGTCACTGATGCAATGCAAGCCCACGCTGTTCCTAAAAAGACACAAAGGCTTATAAATAGCGCTGTGGAAGTGACGTCGGAGTGTCATAATGTGTGTAGGCGTCCAGAAAAGGCCAAGTCGAAGAGCAGCCATCAGCGCTAGCACCTTTCCTTCCTCTCTCGGTGTCATAGTTTGATCTAACTTGGTGTGTAATCGTTCAAAAAAGCAAACAAGAGAACACACACACACATGCGCACAGAGAAATGAAAAGAGACACACACACATGTAGAGACGCAGGCATTGCAACTGCATTGCAAACACTGCAGTAGACGCAGTATATATGTGTGTGTTTCCGTTGTTTAACGTTTCTCAACCACACCAACACCTGACTGCAGAAAGCTGCAGAGCGTGCGCACGTGCGCACACACACACACACACACACACACACACACACACACACACACACAC
>NW_022280601.1:13924-24467 GCF_004355925.1 Anarrhichthys ocellatus | reverse complement strand
GAGAGAGAGAGAGAGAGAGAGAGAGAGGGAGAGAGAGAGAGAAAAGAAAGAAAGAAGGCTTTTACACTGAAAGGCGGCGGCTGCTATCAGCAGCTCTTTGTTGCTGGAGAGAAGCCAGCAGGTTTCATTCACTTTATCTGATGGACGGACGTCTGAGCTCACCGTCGCCTCCGTCTGGGGTCACACAAATCGTCGGGGCAGGACCGACCCAAACCACAGGCGCTCCTTTATGACACCGGGACCACAAAGTCTATTTGAATGTCACGTCAGGAGAGGACTCACAACCACCAACTGTGCACAAAGATAAAACATATTCTAGTTAAACGTATCTTCATACAAAGGTGTTTTATGCAGCTCAGGTTCGTTAGAGGCTGTGAAGTAGTCATGAAATGAAATCTGTTGGTTTCACGTACATGGACACAAAGGACACTTGCAAATTAGAGCCAATTGAAAGTCAATGAGAAGACTTATTCTTGGTGGACACACATTAAATGCATCCGTGTGACTAAGCAACAGTCAAAGTAGGTGACGTACTTTATAATATCCAAATAAATATATGTGGGCGGAAGAGGAGGATGGACTCAACAAACAGGACTTTCCACCAGAAGAGTGGTGATTGACACCATGTTGTGGTTTTGTTGACGAAACTTAACTTTAGTTTTAGCGTCATGTCATCGTAAAGAATCTATCTACGTTTTGTACTGTTTGTAGGTGCAGCTAAAACTGGATGAGACCAACCTGTCCAGTTTGGAAAAGATGATTTCTTGTCTTTGTTTTGCACTAAACAATCATTGGAGTCTCTTCGCTGCCGACACAGAATCTGTGATGATGGTGGTTGGTTCCTCTAAGTCCATATCATCCACGCTTGTCACCAGTTTGGTGTCCATTTTTATGATTCCGTTTTTCAAATGTCCTGAGATAACGTTTCATTTTTAATAGTGGAAAACAGCTGTCTATGAGCACAACCCTCGATCAAAGATGTCGACGGTGATTCATGGCCCTGAAACCTGTTCAGATAAACACACAACATCTGTCTGTGGTGACGTGTGGACTCTGTACCATGGAGAACATCCTTCATTGGGATCAATACAACCAGAGCAAACAGGAAAAACACACACAGTATCTGCCTTAAACCAACGTGAAGCCTACATGTGTTTAAAATTTTGGCTTGTGATGAAACATGCAAAAGCACTCAAAAGGCTTCCTAATGAAGCCGAGAGAACAAATATTCTTTTCTGATCGTTGTATTGTGGAAACATCCTGCAGCTCTCTGAATCCGGCTTTTTCTCTTCAGCTGAGAGCGGAGAGGATATTTTGAGCAAAGTACAAGCTCTCATCTGTTTAAAGCTGCTCATCATTACTACTCCTCTCCCTCTTGTTTGGGGCGTCTTCTCTCTGAGCTCCATGCATTAAAAATTGAAAGCGTTCTTTGTGGCGATGCAGAAGGGAAGGGAGGGGAGAGAAAACAGCGACGGCGCTCTTTTGAGTGCTGCTCCTGTGCTCTTGAAAAAGCCCGACATCAATGAAAGGAGGAGGGGGAGAAGAGGGAGAAAAAAGGAAAAAGGGCGACATGAAGAAGTTGTTGTCACTCTGTTTGTTTTTTAACGTTGAGACGTTAAAAAAAGCTGTCGGAGTGCTGCGGTTGTGGTGAGACGAGCACATACAGTAC
Organism: Anarrhichthys ocellatus; assembly: GCF_004355925.1. Taxonomy (NCBI): domain Eukaryota; kingdom Metazoa; phylum Chordata; class Actinopteri; order Perciformes; family Anarhichadidae; genus Anarrhichthys; species Anarrhichthys ocellatus. The sequence continues at coordinate 22,798 of NW_022280601.1, read as the reverse complement.
AGGATGTTAGATCCTCTCCCAGAGGAGTCTGACACTGAAGAATAAGAACGCATCACATCACAGCTGCTGAGCTGCAACAAGCTGCTGCTCCTCTGAGCCACGTTGAGCTGCTGCACAAACACCTTCTCAGTCCTCATCCGTCTTTATATCCTTTTATTAGGCTCGTTATTATGCTTTAAACCCACTTTACTTTTTGACTGTACGTGTGTCGAGTTCTACCTCAGCCGTGTCCTGACAGTCAAGTAGTTACTTCATGTTGTTCATCTGTCGCCTCTACGTGATCCACCTCTCTGTGTTTTGGGTTAATGTTCGATCAGCTTGTTTAAAGAAAGGTAGAATATTATAATATAATAGCAGGACGTCATCAAGCTGATCTGATGGGAAGACGTGAAAGACTATTTAAGGACATTACACGTGTCATGATTAGGAATTTTAGGCTTTTTTAAGCTTTTATACTCGTCGTTACTCTGAAACAACCTGAGTTATATTTAGGAAGCAAGACCACTCAGGTTTATGAAAAACATTAAAATAAGAATTAAAAGTACGTAAACTACATAAAATGAAAACAATGAAACATCGCAAACATCACAAATGTAATTTCTCAAATACTCAGCAGCACTTTAGGGTCTCCTGGTTTAAAGTCCTCTGTTTGTTTGACCCGTCCACCTCCTCTTCCTCCCTCCATCAGTAGTCTTCCTCACTGTTTGTACTACGTCACTAACTCTGAGCGTTGTTTATGTGTTTACAGACGACATGCCGTAAAATATACACAAAAAGCAAGAATGGGTTTGGTGAGACTGGCCTGATGTCAAACATTACATTACAGTCATTTAGCAGACGCTTTTATCCAAAGCGACTTACAATTCATGCTGTCGGCACAGCTACGGGAGCGAATTTGGGGTTAAGTGTCTTGCTGGGGGATCGAACATCGCCAGGATTGGGGGACCGCCAATCCTCTGATTGAAGGACGGCCCAGCTCCCCACTTAGCTACCGTCGCCCATATCACATGTGACATGTGACATCATCCAGCCATCATCCATCAATCAATCATCCATAATCTATCCCTCCATGCAGTGCTGACTGCAGACAACAGAGGGCGATCTCCCCCAGGCAGTCAGACAGTTGGGGGGGGGGGGGTCCTGATTGACAGCAGCAGTGTTGGAGGGAAAGAGCAGTTTGCCTTGAGTTGCCAGACGCCCCGCTGAATAGAAGCTTACATGACAATGGGAAGGTTTGAGAACACATGCAGCTTTTTGTTGGGAGGAAAGAGAGAGAAAACAGAAGGAAGCCGAGTCTTCTGCTGCGTCTCGTCAACAAGCTGCTGAGACTAGAGACGAGATTAAAAGCTTCTGGGTTCATGGTGTATCACTACTTTTTGGGTTTAGTGGGATTCAGTGCTCACATTTGTTTGTGGCTTGTGTTTCTGTTTGCTCATCCTGTTCTGTAAATATCTGATCGTCGTGCTGTTCATCACTGCCTTTAATGTCTCTTACAATATCAGTTTGTTCTACTTTTAATTCTGGAAACAACTAAATCAGGTGTCGGCTACTAAAAAAAGATTTCAGAAGAAAGATGAACTGCTAGTAGTTTACTTTTCAGAACATAACTACTTAGTTAGGTTGAGACAACTAAACTACTTAGTTAGTTTTAGACAACTAAACTACTTAGTTAGTTTTAGACAACTACACTACTTAGGTTGAGACAACAAAACTACTTAGTTAGGTTGAGACAACTAAACTACTTAGTTAGTTTTAGACAACTAAACTACTTAGTTAGGTTGAGACAACAAAACTACTTAGTTAGATTGAGACAACTAAACTACTTAGTTATGTTCTGAAAACTAAACTACTTAGTTAGCTTTAGACAACAAAACTACTTAGTTAGCTTTAGACAACTAAACTACTTAGTTTAGATGACTAAACTACTTAGTTAGGTTTAGACAACTAAACTACTTAGTTAGGTTGAGACAACTAAACTACTTAGCTAGGTTGAGACAACTAAACTACTTAGTTAGGTTAAGACAACTAAAATACTTAGTTAGGTTTTGCGAAAGATCGGTGGGATTAAAATAACCCTCATCATGATTACGTGGATAACATATGAAATAGCTTCAGCTTCGAATTACGCCGCTTTATTTTTTGGTGAGTTTAGCCTTGAATGCTGGATGAGACCAGCCTTGTTACATGCATGGTGTCTTTTCAAAATGAACTCCCAACGTTATGGGTTAACCTCAAAAGGATTAGAAAAATATTGTGTTTAGGTTTAAAACAAGTTTGTTTGTTACATGACTTACATATGTGGCATTAGTAAAGTAAAATAAGTCAACTATGACGATAACATTTATTTTTACAATCAACACTTGAAATGATGAAGACACGTGCAAATGACAAGATAGTACAAAATGTAAACCAGACTTTGGTGTTTCATCTTTATCTATTTACGTAAGATTTCATTAAACTTGTTTTTTTTCTTTTTATAAAATGTAGCAAAGATGAGGCAATGAGGGAGATCTTGGGTCGATAATATGGAGATTAAATATGAACAACAAATTAAATCTTGGCACAGGACACGGTCAGCGGTCTCCTGAGTGAAGGTCCTGTGTATGTTCCACCGAACAATTCGAACGCTAACCTCTCTCTTTATACTACGTCTGTTACTCTGCGCATCACAATGATGTGAATGTGTTCGCATTGGACTTCGTTGAACCGGTGCATCTCATACAAACTATAAAAGCTGCGTCTGTATTTGACCAGTTGTGAGTGAGAACGAGTTGGAGCAACACTTCACTTTTCTTTTATTTGCACCCATCGATATAACAAACACTATCACTCTCTTGTTTGACAGCTGGGATGGATGTTGGTTTACATGCAGCAGTTAGTGGAGCAGAACAAATGTATGCAGGTATACGATTCACAAAGGAGACGGACTGCAGTGTTTACATCTGGTATTGATTCCCACGACTATCTCGATCAATAGATCCAAAAAGACGCAGCGATCACAGCGTTCTGAAGTTTGGACGGTGAAGAGGAAGGAAGAACAGAAGCCTCTGTGAGGTGTTTGTGTTTCTCCTGTCAGCCCACCTCTCCTTCATCTCTCCTGTAGTCTTTGATTGATTGGACGAGTGTGTGTTGTGGTGTGATTAGCCGGCTCTAATTGGAATCCATGCTTTGTTGTAAACACGGTGGATTAGCTGCAGACAAACACACCTATCAAACAATTAATACACTAATCAGCTAAAGAGCGCTGCTACCTTTCACTGCCATTAACGCTGCTTAGCAACCATCAACCAATTCCTGTGCTTTCAAGTCAGGTTTTTTTTCTTCCTTTTGCTGGTTTCTGGCATTTCATTCTCTGATTTTCTGCTTCCTTTGCTGAATCGGTCTCAGAGGAAACAGCAGGCCCATTTCATTTGTCTAGCTCTTCTTCTTTCTTGTCGCTATTCATTCATTCACCGTTCATTTCCTTCTTTTCACAAGTGCTCGACAGGTGTTGCAGGGCATGCAGCAGTGGATGTCTGCTGGTATTTGAATCTTTTTTACTTAAGATGAAGAAGAAACGTGAGACAAAGACCCAGAAGCCTTAAAGCCAACATTTAATTGCAGTAGAAGATGTCTGCTGGAGTAAAATCTGCTTGGGTTGCCAATTCAAGTTTTATTCTGAAAAACTGACTCTATAGAGATTTAAAGAGCCCTGTTAAGATACTTCTGTCAGGTTAACAAAATATTCATTTGATAAAGCACCAAATTCAACTCTCTTCAGTTCCTAATATTTTGATATTAAAGGACACAAATTGGTATCATGTGACACTTCTCACCTGGATATGATTGTGTAGATAAAGAATCACTGATATAGACTTTTTATATTCATAAGCAGCTCATGTACTTTCATGTTGCTTTCCTTAATCACATGAATGTTAAAACACAGGGCACTTTTTAAAGGCATATAACACAAATACGATTGTGCAAACATGTATGTCTAGTAAACACTGAATGCTTTTAAACTTTCTTTTGCCAGTAACTAAACAAAAGCATAAATACCGTCACACATTACTCACAGCTGTGAATGTAGCGAAACCTAAGAAAAATAATGTGCCGTAAATCATAGATATACTTTTAAATTACTTAGAATATTATACACGTTTTCATGAACGAGAAGGTGAAGACCTGACTAGTAGTTTTGTATCCTAGAGCTAACAAAGTTGTTCCTGTGAAGATGGAACTTTATTTTGAAAAGACTATTCATGTAACGAACAGAAATTAAAACGTTTTTGTTGGAAAAAACACAAAAGCTGAGGAGTAACTTTTTGTAAGACATGGTAGGAATCGTTACGTTGAGTGAAGGCAACACGTTAGCAGAGCAGCAGCAATGTTATTGCTACGCTTTTTGCAGCAATGTTTAAAAATGTCCAAAAATCAGGTGACTAGTTTAAAGAGCAAGAAGACTTTCACCCAGGACGCCGCTGTTCATGTCCCTGTTTGTTGACTTATTGACTTTGACTACTGAAATTATGTCATGTTGTTTATTTCAACCAGACCGATGATCTTAAACCAAGTAGTTCTGTTTGAAGTCACAATGTTAACCAGGTGTTTAAAACTATGAATTATGACTCAGAGGTGGGTTGAGGAGCCAGAAAATGTCTTCAAGTAAAAAGTGCTGGTACGGTTCAGGTCCTCAAAATGACGTTGTTAGTCTTCAGTGCTGCAGTGACCAACCATGTTGATCTCAAATGTACATAACGTGCATTCAAGCTCAAAATGTGCCGTCTGAAGGCAAAAGAAACTCCACACAGCTGTTAACAAAACATGAGCATATCAGCAAACAATATTCTGCCTCCCTCACACTACACAGCATCCATTTATCATAGAACCCCCCCAGAGCCTCCTCCTACAGAACGGTGAACCTGAACTCATCCTCGCTGTAACCAGAGCTTTATAAATCTCCACCTGCTCTCACATTCCTCTTCTTTCTTACTTCTCTGTTTTCAGCCCGTTCCCGACAAGGAAATGAACAATTCCCCCGTTTCTCCAGCTTGTCTTGAAAGCAACATTTTGAAATGATCGCTCGGGGAAACCTTTCAGTTAGTGCAGAGGAAAGTGAAGGGAAGAGGCTGAAGGGGTTTTTTTGTGCAAATTCTGAACATTTTAAAGTAATTCTGTGCAGGTTTTACCTGCATGCGGCACAATTACTTGTGTATCACTGTAGCCAAACCTCTCCGGTTTCTTCACTCCTATTTCAACACCTTCTCTATCCCAACTGGTGAGAAAACACTTGGCCATCAGCTGTACTCTTCAAACTATGAGGGTTTATGTTCTCCTCTGGTGTCGGTGTTCAGGCTGGTCTCATGCAGCATTCATAGAGATACCAACAAGAGCAAATGTGCCGTACAGCTCACAAAATGATTTCCTATGTTATGCACGTAATCATGAGCGAGGAAGTATAAAGACGGCTGCAGCGCACACAGGACGGGATGTTTCTCCTTCAAACTGACATACTGTCGAAACTTCCAACATAGCTTTCCTTAGTTTTTAGGTTTCCTTGCACATCAGAACTACTCGGTGAGATAATAAAACCAAGTGAAATAAGGCAACGTTGTCTTGGTTTCACTCTCGACACTAACGGAGGTTTCCTGTGTGAAAGTCCTTCCTCCCTACAGACTGTCTCTCTCTCTCTCTACCTGTAATAATCACGTGGATGTGTTTACGTTGGAGTTAGTTGGAAGCTCTAAAATGCTTCTGTGCATCGGTGATGCGAGAGGTTGAACGTGATTCATTCAGTACATGTGATCCATCACTGCAAGACAAACTACACTCACAATCACTAGATCACAGTTTTTCCAAATATGACGAGATGAAGATCCAACACATTTCTACAAAAATAAATAGCGTACTTTCATGAACATCCATATTTGCCCATGCTCAGAATAAGTATATCTATGTTTCTATGTTCTCACAGTGATCTAAATATGCTGCTTTGTTTGACAAAATGAAAATGTCGGCAGAAGACACGCTTGCCCTCTTTCCCATTAATTAGTTTCTCACTGAGACTAACCCAGGAATGTGTGTGCTGTGGGGGGGGCATCACAGACACTCAGCTCTCTATGCAGAACACGCATCTCTATCTGAGTAATAAAGTCATATTAGTGAACAATATAGAAGTTCCAGTGCAGCAGCAGTTCCTTCTGTTTAGTGGAGTTCTGGGAGTGTTTGAGTTCAAAGCTGCAGCAGCAAAGAAAGAGAAACACAGCAGCAGGCGCTGGTAAGAGTTCATCATCGGCTGCACGGGCAGCGAGCAGGAAAAGTCAAAGTACACCTGTGATGTTCTTTAACCAGGTTCCGTTTAGAAAGCCTTCCTCCCCAAACAGACACGCTGCAACGAGTATTAGATATTAAAGATGAGATTCACTTCAGGGAAACATGGACACGACTAATTATAATAATCATAATAAAACATAATAATCACAGTAAAGGAAGATGCCTGATCACAACATAAGATAAATAAGATCTAATGATTCCAAAGGGAGGAATGTTGCTCTACAGCAGCACAAGATCACAGAAATACACAGATAATAAAAACAATCACCGTTAGATATGAAAGAAGATCACACATCAGAGACAGCCATTAGAGTTATCTATATTTTAGGGTTAGTAATGAGACTTTGTCTGTGGTTCGATCCACCACTGAGGTCCAGACTGACGGACGGACTCAGTCAAGAAAAACATCGTTTTTTATTCTATTTTAATTACACAACTCGTCTTCTTTCAGCCGAGGGGAAAGAAAACATGCATTTTACTAATTTGTCTATTTGTGTCTGTAGATTTCTCCTAAATCCACCAAAAGGTACCATTGGATAATACCTCATTTGCATATTTAAACATAACATTTTTGAATATTCGTAATACCAAAATGACATCCATCCTTTCTACCTGTAGTGTCTTCAAAACGTATGTCATTTTGCAACCTGTACTCATTTCCAACTCGTCAAAATAACTATTATTTAAAAGAATTATTCTGACTAGTGCTGGACAACGATTACAACGTTTAATCACGATTAATCTCATTGTTATGCCCAACATTAACACTTTAAACACATCAGGTTCTTGTTAGCAGCAGTATTCCCTTTACACAGCAGCAGTTATAACACAGTTATAATGATTCTGATCATAGATATTCACAACTTTATCTTCATGTGTGTAAGAGATGCTATTTAAATATACACCTTGAGAACTGCAAACCTATCTACGTCATGTTTTTATGTTTGTTAAATTCTCAGTAGTGATACTAAATGATGCTTATTATCCATATTACAAACAAAACACTTTAAAAACTCTAAAACAATAATTTAAATGAATCATTTATTTTTTGCTTTTGTTGGTATTGTGGTCAGACACATATGCACGCTGATTACCGTAATATGTGTGGTATTTGTTATAAATGTACGTTGGTACATAGAGGGTGATAAGAAGCTGTACATGGAGGGACTTAGGACCCAGGGGAGTGTAGGTGAAGGAAACAGGAAGAGACGGAAGAGACGCCACACAAACAGCTGTTCACCGCTCGCTGCCGTTCTTGTGTTAAAAATGTCCGCTTAATAATAAAAAAAATTGCGTTAACGCACGATAAAATAATTGTCGGCGTTAATTAATTAATGCGTTAACGCGATAATAATGTGTTAACTTGCCCAACACTAATTTTAACATATTTTTATGACATAACTTCCTGACTTTACTGTTCCCAGTTATGTAACAACTGTCGTTATTTTTCCTTACAAAAGCACTTATTTTAACCCAAAACATGCTATTCTCCTCAACCTAAAACCATAAACTTTTATTGAATTTTATAGTAAACCTGAAAACTAAGTAAACCGGCCATTGGAAGTTTATTGTGAAGAAATGTATTTGATGTTTTAGAAGAGAGAAGTGTTGGGCATTGTTACAATACAAATCTTTAAAGTACAGTTTATCAGTACAGTCCGGTCCATCTGGACTCCTTCATCGATGTTTCAGGTGCAACGGACCTAAAAACTTGGAACCAAACGAGGTCAGAGACGCAGCTTCTCTGCTCGCTTAATCTTGAAAGAGACACGAAGTAGAAAAGGCCGGCTTCAGTGAATCAGAGACACACTGAGACCAGAAGAGGCTCGGAGGAGCTCTGATCCCACATCCACTCGTCCTAGCTCAAAATGAATGAAGGTCTACATCCACCCAGAGAAGGATTCCATCCATCCCAACAAGCAGCTCTCTCTCTCTCTCTCTCCCTCTCTCTCTCTCTCTCTCTCTCTCTCTCTCTCTCTCTGTACAGTCTCACGGCTATGTTTCCAAGGCAACAGTGTCTGACCGGGTCCACATGGGACCGCATGGAGAACAGAACGAGAGAGAAAGTTTCTGGTTGGAGCAGTGAACCTGGCCGAGGCTTTGACTGGCATCACGCTGCCCTGCGGCACCAGCGACGTTCCCATGACAACCTTATCCCAGGGTTCACAGGGGAGCCCGCTCTGTTTGGCCCTTGTTAATTCACAAACAGTTATAATCAATACAGATGATGCAACTCTGCCATCAGTCCTTAGGGAGAGATATTAATGCAGAAGCAGCAACATACTGAAGCTTACAACACAAGCTGAATATGTGGTGGTCATTACGCCTGTTGATCGACACAAGTGACCACTGATCCAGAGGTTCAGCCTCTTACAGCTTGTTTTACCACCAGAGGAAATAATTACATTTATTGTGCCATAAATCACCAAATATGAACAATGTCTGGATATGATTCTCAGGACGTTGTCTAGAGTTTCTTGTTTCACGCATGTGTGTGTCTTCATGGTTTTTGTCCGTCTCCATCTTGGTTTCTGTCCGTCTCCATCCTGGTGTTTGTCCGTC
>NW_022280601.1:6987-13524 GCF_004355925.1 Anarrhichthys ocellatus | reverse complement strand
TGTCCGTCTCCATCTTGGTGTTTGTCCGTCTCCATCTTGGTGTTTGTCCGTCTCCATCTTGGTTTCTGTCCGTCTCCATCTTGGTGTTTGTCCGTCTCCATCTTGGTGTTTGTCCGTCTCCATCTTGGTGTTTGTCCGTCTCCATCTTGGTGTTTGTCCGTCTCCATCTTGGTTTCTGTCCGTCTCCATCCTGGTGTTTGTCCGTCTCCATCTTGGTGTTTGTCCGTCTCCATCTTGGTTTCTGTCCGTCTCCATCTTGGTGTTTGTCCGTCTCCATCTTGGTGTTTGTCCGTCTCCATCTTGGTTTCTGTCCGTCTCCATCTTGGTTTCTGTCCGTCTCCATCCTGGTGTTTGTCCGTGTTGTGGCAAAATGACGAGAAGAGACAGCGAATTGAAGTTGCAACCAGCGGGAAGTGTTTTAATAAGCACACGCCAACATACAACAAGTTCAGCAAATCCCCTGTATTACTTTTCACAGATTACTTTTATAGTCAAACTTTACCCCCCTTACATCACTTTCCACCAATCAAACAAGTGGGTTGAACCACAAACAGAGCACATCTGATTTCTTCACTATGTCATGCTCTCCTGACTTCGTTTGAGTCAAGATAAGCTTTTGGCAGAACACACGATTCGTTTACGGGAAATGTTTGGATACAAATAGGGGTGATCGATTACAATTTGTCTGGTGCTTTAATCTCTTCCTAAGAATTTAGTTTTTATGAAACCCAGTGTGTTCAACATAACAAGTTATATAAACTGTTTACTTGTGAATCTAAATGTGTTCAGTTCAATCCTAAGTTATATGATGATTTTCTTCAACATCCGTTGCCATGTTACTTTTGGTCGACGCCATCTTGGTTTTTTTCAACCAGAAGTGACACGAGAGGGTGGAGCTAACAACAACCAAAGGCTAAAATAAAACATTCTTGGAACAAAAATGTAATAATTAATGTTGACGAAATTGAATGACTGATGGAAGTCCCTGAATCTCATCGTCCATCCAGTTCCTCGTACATTTTCCTACATTGGCTTCTTCAAAGATGCATCAATGCTTCTCAAAAATGATTCAGAAAATTGAGTGAAAATTCCATGATGTGCTAGTTTTTTCAGATGTCTCACCTCATGAATATACAACACAGTCCCTCACGGCAAGTCATGATACAGAAATCTCACAATTCGTGTCCCAGTTCATGAAACCAGTCGAGGGTATTTCCTGACTATGTCACAACCTGCCGTGATATTTGACTGGAATGTAAAAGCAACAGCAAAAAGAAGAGGAAGTGAAAGAAAGTACAGGAAGAACCTGTTCCCGGTAAAATCACACTGAAAATAAAACTCCATCTTACCAACAAGCTAAATAATGTAAATGCCAAAGCAGAACAAACACTTGAACATGTTTTCAGTGCGAACCAACCATTACATTAATATTCCTTAGAAGAGTTTGTGAATCTAAATCTCTGAATGGTTGAAATAAACTGATTCACTATCGTCTCTGACCGTCAGCAGCTTTCACCTGATGTGAAATGTTTACCTTTGTAATGCTAATAAAACTCTAACTTCTGATCCTTATTTAAGATGAAAAAAACACAAAACCTGACCGTGAAACTTACCTCTAAACTCTCCCAACAGTCTTATTCACTTTGTACTTGAGTTCATCCTTTCAGGACAAAAGAAGCTGGATTTTTGTCTTGTTAAAAAGTGTAATTTGGTTGTTTTTTTCATGCTTCTATTGAAGTAAGTACCTCATAGCGGTCCACTTGTTTTGTGCGCTTTGAGCCAGACTAAATGCAACGTTACCTCCGGATGCTTCTCTTAGATCGCTGTGGCCTCTCTGCGTAGTTGAAAGTAGATGGAGGGGTAGAGAGGACGGATGGGAATGAAAGCGTCCAAATGGCAGCCTTGCAATTACCCTTGGTTTAGCTGTTTGTGTTGGGTTTGATTAAACACAGTAAAGAGAGTGTTATGTGTGCATCCAGCTCTCAGAATAATGGGTCAGTTCTACATTTGCTTCAGACAGATGATTATTACTGTTTTAAGGTGTTCGGGGTGAACGCTGCCAAACTATTTCATATCTAAGTGGTGTGAACCCAGATTGATTTCCTCCATGATTTGATCATTTTGTCTCGTCCCAAAAACATAATTACAGCCAGACTGGTATTTCTTCATCAGGGAGTTGTGTTTAATGTGGGTCTCCAGGATGTAACCGGTCCACAGCGCCCCCTGCTGGGACACGGACCACCTCTGGGTTTGTTTACAAGCTGTTTATTGGACTGAGGAGCAATCTGACAGACAGGAAGAGGTTGAAGTGAATCACAGTCTGTACGTTACGATGGATTAGCACATCGGACGTGTTGATGCATTCTGTCAAAGTTAACACATTAAGGTGCTGTGAGAAATAATAGCAGCTTAATTTGTTCAATTGCATTAACAAGTTGATCTGGTCTTTGTTGCGTAGACACTTCACATAATAACTGACTTTTAATGTAATTATGATAAAGCAGGAAGTCATGTGACGCAGTTTAAAGAGCAACAAAATAAGAACAAGACTTTCACCCAGGAGACCGCTGTCTGTGTCCCGAAGTCCACGACTCCACGTTAACATGTGTCGGGTGACCTGGTTTAGCTACGTTACGTAACTCCAGATTAGTTTATGTACATCAGTTCAGTGAGGTAATAAACATACTTATTTTAATTCAAAGCATAACGTTAACCGTGGGTCGTAAAACTGCGACCGTTACATTTCATTTTGAAAACTCTCTTTGAGTTAGAGGGAAGGAATAAAAGCTTTATGTGGTTGTATGGGTTGAAGGTCAGAAACAAACCTCTGATATCCCATCACCTTATAAAGCTGTTATAACATGTTAGCAAACAGCTGTTAATTTACAGCTTTATAATCCCATTGGAGTTTGTGCCCACCTGATGAATTGAGGTTGTAGTTCTTCTCTGTCTCAGACTCCTCAGAGAATTATCCGGTTCTTTAGATGTTTTCCTTCCTTTATGTGATTTAAATGTTTGTGACTCAACGTTCAACCAAAACTCTAAGCTTTAAGAGGCTGAGAGCTGCGTAGAGCTGCACTATTGTGCAACATTTTGTTTCTAAAATAGTCTTTGTTCATCTTTTCCCTTTTCCACAATATATATTTTGACCAGATTAATATCCACACTGGCCCTTTAAGCATCAGCACCGTGTTAGCGTTAGTGTTCCAGTGTGTTGCCTGAAGCTTCGGACTCATTTATTTGAGAAGTCTCTCTCTCTGCCAGCCACCGTGTCCATGTGTGTCATTAGCTTCAAGTGGATAAGCAATGCCAAGTGGGAAGAGGGAGAGAGTGTCAGTGCATTGCATTAGCCTGACAGTAATGGATCAAATTAAGTAAAAATATTGCTGAGGTCGGGCTCCGGTCTCCGTTGGCTTCAGCCAGGTGGAGTCTTAACGACGTGGGTGAGGGCCAGGTACGGGTCTCGGTGTCAGACCCCTGCAGGACGCTACAGCACATCAGCAGCGATCAATACAGCAGTAAAGATCAGCCACATCACATCCTGCTTTAAGCACATTACCGTGATTCACATGTTCATCGTAGGCGTGGGGTTGCATCTTTATTGCTGTATTTTAGAATGTATTATTATCATCCTTTTTTCCTCTGACTCCCGAGTTCTCCAACTTCTCTTCTGGCTCTTTGTGTTCGTAATGTTTTGTTAACAGGTTTCCCCTGAATACATCACAGTTAATGTCTCTAGCCATGCTTAAGCTACCTTTTCCTGCTACAATTAGCCCCCTGTTAGCCCCCTGTTAGCACCCTGTTAGCCCCCTGTTAGCCCCCTGTTAGCACCCTGTTAGCCCCATGTTAGCATCCTGTTAGCCCCCTGTTAGCACCCTGTTAGCACCCTGTTAGCCCCCTGTTAGCATCCTGCTAGCCCCCTGTTAGCACCCTGTTAGCACCCTGCACTCTGTGAAGCCCAAGAGGAAGCTGGTCCTGCTCAGGTGACAGGAAGAGCACCAGACTGGTGTAGCATCACAAGACGAATCAAATACTGTGCAGAAACATGAAAGAGGTTTATTAAGCCTCGACGAAGCTGTAGATCAGAAAGTTAGTGAACTTCATGACAATAAATTGGTAAATATGGAATTCTGTAGCTGACCTGAAACCATCTCCAGACCTTTTTGAAAGACTTTAAATCTTAAATATCTTTTGGTATAAAGAGACACTTCTTCATGTATGTTGGTCTTTTTGCAGTTTAGTATATTTCCTTCAATAAAAGGAAAACGGATTGACCCAGAGCCTCAATCTATCAAGTACTTCAACAGGCACAGCCTAATCACTTGATAGCAGAGTGATTATCAGTTGTGGACTGTTGGAATAAAGTCGGTGCCCTGAATGTAAATTTGTCCAAAAATTGCAAACGACGGTAATTCTTTTTATAGCCGACAATGCTTCGGATGCTTTGAAGCCGAGTTGGATTTCTGCATCAGCACGATTGAGAGGCTGCAGCTTTAATCTTCTACATTTGTTGTGTTTCCTTTAATCCCGGTCCTGTTGTTTGCTGCTGCATTAACCTATTTTGCTCACAGGGATCATCACAGCTCCGGCTTATCGCTCACACAGCTTCTGAAGCTCGCTTTCCTCTCTATCGGTAAGTGCATCTCCGTAACACCATCATTCAAACGCACACATAGAAAAAAGAGTACACGGTCAAATAAATCCCATCTGCTGCTCGACACAGTGTGCGATGCGGTCGGGTTAAACTGGAGCATCGGTTCAGTCGATGTTACGTCTTTGGCTCCAAACACAGATGAATTATTTCCGTCCTACGTTCCTACAGTAGCTGCTTGGATGTTGCCTCCAGCTCAGAGATTTCTTGGCAGTCGTTTTCTCTCCTGCTTGTTTGTTTGTCAGCGGCGAGGCCGGCGTGTCTGCCAGAAGAGAGAGAGGCCTTCTTAGAGAAGAGGAGGAGAGAATGCAGAGATCTTTAACGTGCTTTAAGGCTGTGATGAGCTGATTAACCACTCAGAGAACATGACTTGTCCTTCTGATGACAACCACTGCTTTCAAACTGTGACCCGTCATGAATTAACACCGACAGATCTCCAAAAGGTTCGCTTTAAATGAAAGAAGAAAGATTCAACAACTGCCAGCCACTTTTTTAGATATGAAGATTGGCTCAGATATATTCACGGTCCCCAGAGGTGAATATGTAAAGAGTTTGGTGACCCCTTGACCTTTCCTCTGGCACCATGATCAAGCCATAACTCCCCTTGGTTTGTACAATGTATTTATAATATTACCATCCGGAATATCTGTAGAGCTGCTCTCATAGTCCCAGGAGGATGAATCCTAATGATTTGAGTGATCCTGTGATCTTCATTCAACTGCCAGCATCAGTCCAGAAATATTCCACTTCTGTGTAAGTGAAACGTATACAAGAAATATATAAAAATCAAGATGTCAAACTTAACAAAAGAGTCTTCATGCTCCCCAGAGGATAAATCCTACACTCAGTGAGGTATCTGTGGAGGGGTGAGAATCAGAGGGGCAGCATTTGAACAACTTTACAAGAGAGCCAAAACCAAAAATGTAAAATATTTTCCTTGTTCTTTAATGCACTTCAAACTTCAGACATATTTGTTGTCCCAGGAGGATTAACTCAGGTTTTTGATGACTTTGATCTTTCCTCATGCTCCCAAGAGGATGTTACCAACACTTTGGTTTATTGTAGATATCTGTACAACTCCTGCTCAGTGCAGAGCCAAGAGAAAGAGTTACAGTGTGTCCCCAGAGGATGAACCCACACTCTGAGCACCACCCTCAGTATGAACTAGACTTCTGCTGAACATGTTTTTTATTTAACATACACACACACACACACACACACACACACACAGACTGAAGGTTAATCCTTTGTGACGAGCACTCGGCTTCTCCCTCGCAGACACAAACGGCCTCGTGCACAAACACATCCAGTCTGTGCAGAGAAAACACATGACACTGCAAGTCCCTGTTCCTAAGTAGTGTAAAGTAAAGAGGATGCAAATCTCCCACAATGCACAGGGCAAAGCTACTTTCATGTGAGGTTAGTAAACACAGTCTAGAGTGGAGGGAATTACAGTTATCTGTCAAATGCAGATCCTTTGATGGAAGGTCTAAGTGCTCCTCCGATCTGAAGGAAGCAGAGCTTTAAGCAGGAGTGCACATGAGAGCAGTTTAAACTCACAGACATGAAACGCAGCCTGCTCATTGGTCGGATCTGAGTAAATGGAAGCAGTCTCTGTTTGTCCTCCACAGAGTCCCACGACTCAAATCTTTATCTTTTTATGTGCACTTTGAGCATGTTGTTGTTCACTCTGTCATGTTTCATTCTGTCTTGTATTTGTATTCCAGCTGAGGTACTAAGAGGACCCACATGTAGATGTTAATGGAACAATGCTGCTGTTCAGTGATCATGTGACCTCGTTGTTTACATTTACACTTACACTTTACATTTACACTTTATTCTCAGTGTAGTCCTGATCCTCTATATGAACCAGTCTCAGTGTAGTC
>NW_022280601.1:0-6977 GCF_004355925.1 Anarrhichthys ocellatus | reverse complement strand
CCTGATCCTCTATATGAACCAGTCTCAGTGTAGTCCTGATCCTCTATCAGACCTCCATCAGTAAAGAGACCATCAGAGAGAAGATGGTCTGTTTCTATAGAGTTATTCTTGATGCTCGTCATCGGAGCCACCGGGTCGGATTCTGGTGAAACCAGATGAACTCATGCAGGTTCACCAGAACCTCCTTCAGCTCAGACTTCAGCAGAGACCGGTCCACCGTGGAGAGACCCAGACCCTCCAGCAGAGACCGGTCCACCGTGGACAGACCCAGATCCTCCAGCAGAGACCAGTCCACCGTGGACAGACCCAGATCCTCCAGCAGAGACCGGTCCACCGTGGACAGACCCAGATCCTCCAGCAGAGACCGGTCCACCATGGACAGACCCAGATCTCCGGAGGGAGGAGGAGAGCTCAGCTCCCGGCAGCAGCAGCAGCAGCACTCCTCCTCCTCCTCCCTGGGAGCCAACACCACGCTGCTGGAGACCCAGAACGTATTGGAGGGAAGGGAGGCACGGGAGAACCAGAACCAGGACTGAGAGGGTCAGACTGTCAGACCTGCTGCAGTAGAGCTTTTCTAAAGGGAGTCTGGAGCTCAGAGACACTACCACTTTAGTCCACAGGGGGCGACACATCGACACAAAATGAAAGTTCCTTGTATTATCTTTCAACAGAAAAACACTCGTCTTTACAGGTTTTAAAGAATTCTAAATAATTAAACTGATTATCATTATTATTTGATCTGCAGTGGACAGATCAAAGGATCAATGGAAACATGTGTATCATGTGACAAAGTGAAAGATGGAGAGAAGCGTCGGCTCCGTTTTGTATCTGGATCCAAGTTGTGACGACCGTAACATGAAGGAGACAAAACGAACTCTACTACTTTTAGCTTCAGAAACTAAACGAGCTCCTGCCAACACTCAACTCATCTCAATCTCTGAAGTCATATTCATAACGTTTCAAATCAGAATGTAATTGGTTGTTTCTTTTTAGTAATTTACATTCAGTGTATTTTCAGCAGCACTCTGGGACTCGTATCGGCTCATTGAAATGCACCGAGAACAACAGGAGCTCCCAGTTAGTCCGGACGTTACTTAGAAATATCAACCTGAATCAAATGTGTTTAAGTTCAAACCTGCAACAGAGAGAGAAGTGATGCAGATTCATGCAACATGTCACTCACTGCCTCTTTCTGTCTGCTTTGTACAGATTGCTGATTATAAATGTGTTGGTTGATCACGAGAGCAGCAGCTCCCTGTGACGGGTTCATTGAGAGCCTCAGAGTCCGTCCTGTCGAGCAGCTCCATCAGTCTCAATGCTTTTTAACTGGAAGTCAGGAGCGTTCTACAGCCTCTATATCCATCTTCAACTGTTTGTAATACTGTATCCCTCTCCAGTGTGTGTGTGTGTGTGTGTGTGTGTGTGTGTAGAGCATGCTGCCATTTCGTCCCCGATAAAGACATTTGGAGCCTCCTGGTTAGATAAAGGTCAACCAGCAATGAATAACAATAGGAAGCGTAGCGTCCACTTCCTGCCGTCTGAGTAACTCGTTCTCATCAGTCAAACGCTCTCAGGTTTTTTCTGCAGACGGTTCACGTGATTTCTTTCTGCCACTTCACCTCCACATTCAGTTTGCTCTTCAGGGTCGGAGACATTCATGAAAGTTTAACAGTAAATTACAGAGAAACCGTCGCCACCGAGGAGGGAAAGAAGCCGTCCTTCACAATCAAGCAGAGGAACACACACACACACACATACACATACACACACACACACACACACACACACACACACACACACACACACACAGCAGCCTGCTGTGATGAGTGCGGCTCAAAAATAGTCCTTTCGGCAGAAAAAAACCCAACAACTGCTATTTATCATACAGACTCACCGTAAGTGAGAATAAGCAATTAAAATATCTGGGTCAGAGCTTTGTGCGATAGTGCTTACAGTAAGACACAGCAGAGCCATTCATCACAGGAGGAAGAGGAGGAGGAGGAGGAGGAGGAGGAGGAGGAGGACGCAGACAAGACGTCTTTTCTACATCTGAATCAGCTGGAGGAAGTGTGTGTGTGTGTGTGTGTGTGTGTGTGTCGTAAGCTCCGTCTCACAGAGGAATGATTTGAGACTCAGGTAAAGTGATGTGATTAATTAGATTAAGCTGTGGGCGGGGCCTAGTGACCTCACAACAATCCACCTGACGTTGAGTTATTTGATGATGTTGATGAAAACAGAGGTCATTCTGATGTTCATTTAGTAAATGATGGTCCATTTAGAGCCAAACAGAAAATATCTAAAATGTCTTTTTGAGTGTTCAACTTAATTCCATCTTCTAATGTCACTTCTGGTTCACAAAAATAAATCCTGAACTCGAGGCCTCAAACCATTAGTCCACAAACCAACCTGGACGTCACGTTCTCTCCTCATACTCCTTCTACTCTTACGTCTCAAAGTCCGCTGGTCAAAAACATCAAAATATTAGTAGTATAAAGACACATGTATCAGATCCTCTCTGGATCAACTCGCAGTGATAATGACATCTGTGAAGACTAGAAGTGACTTTGAGGGGAGGAAGACTTATCTCTACGAAAACAAACATGGTGTCAGACTGAAGAAAGAAGCGTGAATAAAGAGGGAATACTGACGTCTGATCTCATCACATTCTGCACAGAACACACTATGTACAATAGCCAACATTTAGTCCAACAGTTCAGATAACTCTTAATACCTGCAATACTGATGCAACCAGAAGCACTTTAGAAGTGCGCTTCCTCTTCTGATGAATGTCAGTGGAACAGACTAGAGGCAGCTCTTCTTGCTGTCGCTGGGGCTGCAGACGTCCTGACAGCCACAGTGGATTATGTCACAATAACTAGAGGATCAGAAATGGATCCATCTTCATACAGCCGAGACAGATCCATAACAAAAGAAAAGAGAAAGTCAATCGGTCCTGATGCTGATCCGGTGGATTGCTTTGGGACCTCCCCAGTCTGCTGGCTTACTGATGGAAGAGATACGACAGGCTTCACTAACAGGACAGGAGATCCAGGTAGAAACCAATAGAAATCAATGTCCACCAAAGACTCAGGGAGGAGGGGGGGGCATATTTTACCATTTATCACACAGGAGAACAGACGTTAACATGCACCATAATAAAACCATTATAAGCATTAAAGCAGGTGAATAACTTATTCAGAGACCCACGGGGACATGGAGTGTGAAGCTGTGCATCATGAAACACAGTCACGCTCCTCCAATGCAATCAAGCCTGTTCCTTAAATACTAAATAAACACACAGCTGTGACCACATTACGGGATCGCTGCACCAGCTAGTCAACGTTTGGGGGTCAGCGATGAGGGCTGTTTCAGGGTTAGTTCGGGGGAAACATTACAAACACATCGCCAGGAAACAGTACGGAGTTCTGTAGGGATGACGTGTCTTTGTGGTCCGACAGGAAGTCGTCATCACTGGTTCCCTTAGTGGTGGAGACATGAAGTCACGTGACCGTGGTGGAGTTCCTAACGTTAGCTTTTTACTTCACACTTCCATCATCAAAGTGGAGTTCATCAGTGAGATTATCTCGATGAACTAAACCTGTGCGAATCATAAACGAGCTGCTTGGCTGTTTGTGGAGAGAAACCAGTGTAGATGACTTCTTTTTGGACAACAGAATGATGTCATCGCTGCAGAACTCAATATAAACTGATTATTCATCAATGAAGGAAGTAATGTTGAAGCTAATTAAACCCAAATCAGATAGATTTGGTCCTTCGTTATCAATCCAGAGTCATTTCAATCCGGTTTTGCTTTCAAACTGCTTTTTTGTCCACTGACGTAGACGCTTATACATAGAACCATCCCAATATCCTCTATTATCCATCACATAGGATCTGAAAGCTTTAACACATTTAACACATACCGGATTGAAATGACTCTGCTTGTGACAAAACGTTACATATCTGAAAACACCAGTGAACTATTTATTCAGAAGTTCTGCTCCTCACCAGCCCTCTCTGCATCTCAGTCAATGAGCTTGTAGATAGCTTCAATTCTAAAGTTATGAATGTTATTGATGCCATTGCACCCACTAAAGTGAAAGTTGTCTCGGGTGAGCAAAGATCTCCTTGGAGAAATGCTACGCTGGTCAGAATAGAGAAACGAGAGTGTCGGAAAGCTGAGCGCAGGTGGCGAAAAACAAATCTCCAGGTTCACTGTGACATCTATAAAGAGAGACTTCACAATTATAATGTGGAACTTAGAAATGCAAGGCAGTCCTTCTTCTCTGACATCATAACCAAAAACAATAACAATACACACGTCTTACTTGCCCATGTCGACAGGCTAACAAACCCTCCAGTGTCAGTAGCTGCTGAGCTCCAATCCACCTGGGCATGCAATCAATTTGCCTCCTTTTTTACTGACAAAATTCAGAAAATTAGACAAGCAGTCAGTGCCTCCACACCAACCACAGGACATGTGTTGTCCCCTGCTCTGAATAACATCCATTCAAATATCATGACACAATTTCATTCAATCGACCGTAGAAGCCTAGAAGACATTATACAACATCTGAAGTCATCCTCCTGCTGCTTGGATATTCTACCAACACACTTTTTCAAAAATATTTCAAACTGCATGACCACTGATCTTTTACAAATAGTAAACACATCCCTTCTTTCAGGTGTCTTCCCACAAGCCCTAAAAACTGCAGTTATTAAACCGCTCCTAAAGAAGGTTAGTTTAGACTCCGCAACAATAAACAATGATAGGCCAATATCAAACCTCCCATTGTTAAGTAAAATAATTGAAACAGCGTTTTTCCAACAGCTGAACAACTTCTTGGCCGTAAATAACTGTTTTGATGTCTTCCAGTCAGGCTTTCGACAGCACCACAGTACTGAAACTGCTCTTGTTAAGGTTTTCAACGACATCCACTTAAACACAGACAATGGCAGAAGTTCAGTCTTAGTATTACTGGATCTCAGTGCTGCATTCGACACGGTCGACCATGACATACTACTAGAAAGACTAAAAATCTGGGTGGGACTTAACTGGTTTGAATCCTACTTGAAGGACCGAGAATACTTTGTGTCTGTAGCTAATTACACATCAGAGCTGACTAAAATGACATGTGGTGTTCCCCAAGGTTCAATACTGGGGCCTCTTCTGTTCAACATCTACATGCTTCCACTAGCTCAGATTATGGAAAACAACAAAGTGTGTTATCATAATTATGCAGACGACACACAAATCTACATAACTATGTCACCAGGGGACTATAATCCCACACAAGGGCTGGGTAACTGCATTGAACAAATCAACAACTGGATGTGCCAGAATTTTCTTCAATTAAACAAAGACAAAACAGAAGTAATTGTTTTTGGTACCAAGGACGAACGATTGAAAATCACCGCTCAGCTTCAATCACTGATGTTAAAAACCACAAACTAAGCCAGAAATCTAGGTGTAGTTATGGATTCAGACCTCAACCTGAACAGCCTCATCAAGACAATTACAAAATCAGCCTCCTATCACCTGAAGAATATATCAAGGATTAGAGGATTTATGTCTCAACAGGATTTGGAAAACCTTGTCCATGCATTTATCTTCAGCAGACTGGACTACTGTAACGGTGTGTTTACAGGTCTCTGTAACAAGTCAGTCAGAAAGCTGCAGCTGATTCAGAACGCTGCAGCTCGAGTCCTCACTAAGACCAGGAGGGTGGATCACATCACTCCAGTTCTGAGGTCTTTGCACTGGCTTCCTGTCCAACAAAGAATTGACTTTAAAATCCTGCTGTTGGTTTACAAAGCACTGAATGGTTTAGGGCCAAAACACATCTCTGATGTGCTGCTACCTCATGAACCATCCCGACCCCTTAGGTCGTCTGGGACCGGTCTACTTCCTGTTCCCAGAGTCAGGACTAAACATGGAGAAGCAGCGTTCAGTTGTTCTGCTCCACATATCTGGAACAAAGTCCAGAAAGCTGCAGGTCTGCTGAGACCCTCAGCTCCTTTAAATCAAGACTGAAGACTTTTCTGTTTGCTGCCTTTAATTGAACCAGATTGAAGGATATTAATACATTTCTGCATTTCTGCATTTTACTACTGTATTTTATATCTTACACTGCTTTTTAGTGTTTTAATAACTGTTTTTAATGTTTCAATCAATGTTCTTAGTTGTTTTTAAATCTCATTTTCTTTTGCCTCATGTTTTGATGTTTTTACTGGTTTTATGTGAAGCACTTTGAATTACCTTGTTGTTGAAATGTGCTGTACAAATAAACGTGCCTTGCCTTCAAATCATGTGAACTGCAGCAGGTGAAGTTATTCTCGTCCTCTGACCGTGAAGCTCACAGTGTTTCAGGAAGACAAACTGTTCTATTGTGAGTATTGACAGAGACAAACACTGAACCAGCCGTCTGCAGAACTTCTCTTTTTTGGCTTTAAAACTCCTGCATACTTTTTTTTCTACATGCAGATCTTCAAATAAGCTTTAGTGTTTTTTTTTCTTTTACCACACATTTGCTTGCTTGTTATTTCATGTATAGATATAAAATATTTTCCAACCCTATTGTTGAGTTGTTGTTTTTGTAAGAAGCTGACACTCAGAGCTTTCCAGTCGGAGAGAAACAGATGCCAGCCTCCCACAAACTGAGATCTGGTAAACAGACCCACCTGACAACACTGACAAAAACTCCTCATTAAACAATGCAACTTCATCAGCCACCCACGACCAATGTGAAAATATTCATAACTGTGAAGAGAGGGGTTGGGGCGGAGAACAGTAGAGAGAGCTGCAGAGACTGAGCTTAAAGATATATGGATCTACTGCCAATAGTTTAGGAGTTACGTAAACATAAAAACAATAAATGTAATATTAAAAAACTAAAAAAGAGTCAAAGGTCAGACACAAGTAAAGTCTCATCTTAAAGCTGCATTCTCTCTACTGTCCACCAGGGGGCGACTCCTCT
>NW_022280600.1:13784-21992 GCF_004355925.1 Anarrhichthys ocellatus | reverse complement strand
TGTGTGTGTGTGTGTGTGTGTGTGTGTGTGTGTGTGTGTGTGTGTGTGTGGGTGGTCGTGGGTGGCTGTGTGTGAATGCTCCTTCTAACTGGTTGCTGTATTAATTATAGATTTAACATTTTGATGAAGTTACACATTTTTTAAATCCATTTTCTTTTGCTTGATAAAAGCCTCAAACGTATCGAACAATTGTCAATAAGAGTTCTAATATGCTTTCACAGACATCTTGTTATCGGACACTAACTGATAAAAACAAGCAGAGCAGATGTAAGCATAAACATTTAACGACTATGTGCAATATGAATATATATCCAAAAGTATATATATGAACACAAAGAACAACATCAATGACGATGGAATTGATGTTTTAGTGCAAATGGAGGAAGTTATTATGCACCGTGTCTTTGTGCAGCGGTGGTTTAAAGCGATGCACTTTGTCTCGTTCCGGTTCCAGTGAGCATGAAGTCCGTTACTTCACCTCTCAGACAGTTAACACTTCAACCTGAACTCACTGGGCTGTAAATCAGACGGTCCCTTCAGACTGATCGGAATTTCAGACTTCAGTTCTGACTTACTGACGGTTCAGGACGACACCTGGACTCCTGTGTTGTTGCACTATGTCAGCTCTGACTCGCTGCCTCTCATTCCGCTTTAAAAGAGGCATTCCACTGTGCAGCTCCATGGTGAGGAATATCACACGTCCAGACATCATACGAATCGATAGACTGACAAGCTAACGTTAGCCTACCTAGCTAACTGGAGCTCCAATAACGTGTGCTGTCACCACAACAACACTCACCACGGATAACGTAATGAATGTGAGGCCCAGTCTGACCTGTAATTATAACAGCGTCATACAATAATGACTGATGAATCCTAGACAACTCTCTGAAAGGTTGCCATGTACTCAGCTGGAGATCCCCCCTTTACAGACTCAAGGATGGATGTTTCATATTTAAATAGGCTGCCTGGAGGTTTCTTTATGGAGTTTGTTGAGGCAATAACAAACCTCAGGTTCCCGCTGGTCGCCTCTTGATACTCCACCCTTCCCCAAACCCCAACAGCCGTACATCAGCCACAGTGCACACGAGTGATGATATGCACTCACACACGCTCTCATGCACACAAACATCTAAATCTACACTCGCGCTTCCCTTCGCAGAGGTCCCGGCCTGGTGATGTTTGTTCCCTCGCTCTAACAATAAGCAGCAGTTTCCCTCTGGGCTGCTTCAGGAAACACAAACAAAAGCTTCATTCTGCTGTCGACAGGAACACAAAGTGTTCAGAACGTGTTCATGGTGCACCTGTAGTATGAATCATGTTCAGGTCCTTCACACTGACGTCTGCTGATGAGACTCTACTGTGTTCTACTCTGGACGTGATGCAGTCGGCCTAAAGTTAAGATACAGAGAGTTTTGATAAAGATTATATTTTGCCTTTGTTGGATAGCTGGTAGTAAAAGAGACAGACAGGAAACATTAGGAGGATGAGTGTGACATGCAACATGCAGTTATATGTGATACGTCTTAGTCTTAAACATTGAGTTTTAAAGATTAAAGGATAGTTTGGAATTTTTTAAAATCTATTTTAACCAGGAGACAACCTTCATGTGTTAAAGCTGCATTCTCTCTAGTGTCCATCAGGGGGCGACTCCTCTGGTTGTATAGAAGTCTATGAGAAGACGGCTAACGTGGCTAACAGACAAACAAGCAGTTAGCGGTGAGAAGAACATGATAATCAGATGTGCAGACGGTCTGGAGGTTCTGTTGACATGTTCCCGACATGCTAATCTGAATATCTTGTTCTGTGAGATTAAATATCATATTACATCACAGTCCGTCACAAACTGTGATAAAGTTCAAGATAGAAAGTGATCATCCTGTCATTTACATCAGGACACTGTGAAATGTCTTTTACATGATAGATGTGTGAACATGGATGATCGGCACAGAATAAAGGGAGCAGATGTAACTTCTAGAGAACCCGGGTCACACTGTTATTTAAACATGAATGATGTCCTGATCACATACTTTACTGAATATTGGAGGATAAAGATCGTCAGTAGAACTTTATTTCACACTGTGATGGTTTTAGTGAGTAGTGATTGCGTGTTAAACCGTACGGGGGATCCGTATGGATCACAGATCGACATCGGTCCGTTACTTCTGGATGTTGTAGTTTTAAATGCTAAAGATTTCTACTTCTACAAAAATAAATGACTATCTGCTTGTTAGCCTCGACTTCATCAAACGTCGTGTGAACCAAACAGCTCTATCTGAGAGGTGGATAACGGGAACAACAAATCTTTTCTCTGTGACAATGCGGCTGAAGAAAGCGTCATAATAAGTGACTAACTTGAAGGATAAGGGAGTTGTGTCAGAATCAAGAGGCCCGTTTCCTATTCTTCTCCTTCCTGACGCTGCCATCTGGAAGCGGATGACATCAGCCCTTTTTCCTCTTCCCAGAATCCCCCTGAGACAGAGAGCGGATATTTCCTCGAGGCCTTGGTCAGATAGAGGGAGAGGAGGCGGTCGTCACAGGGAGAGGAGGAAGACGGTTTCCTCTTCCCAGAGTTCCTTGTCCAGTGCAGCTCAGTTCCCACAACGCTGTTTGTTGGTCTTGACTCCCGTCCCTCTAAAGAAACGAGACATGCACTCACTCGCTGTGTGACTCTCACTCGACCGCACAGTCTTTCATCTGAACATGAAGCCGGTGTGTTCTTTCACCTCT
Source organism: Anarrhichthys ocellatus (assembly GCF_004355925.1). Lineage (NCBI taxonomy): Eukaryota > Metazoa > Chordata > Actinopteri > Perciformes > Anarhichadidae > Anarrhichthys > Anarrhichthys ocellatus. The sequence continues at coordinate 19,262 of NW_022280600.1, read as the reverse complement.
TCAGACTTTTCTATTCATGTTCATGAACTGTGGAATAATGAAGCTGATCAGTGTTTCTGTTGTAGCACAGTGAGAGGTTGATGTTGGGTTTTAGGACCTTCGTCCAGCTTCTGTAGCTCTTCTTTGAGGGTTTTAGTCTCTCTGATCTCTTCTCTCTGACGGCCCTTAAAGGTCTAATATGCTGCATTCTGCAACAACCTCTACACGGGAGAAATCCTCCTGGTGACGGGCTGCTCTCATACATCTATACCGGTCATGATGAATGAGCTGCAATGCGTAGATATCTCAAGAAATCAATTTGTATTCGATCCACGTAATCATGAACCAGGAAGTATAAAGACCTTAAACTCCACACAGGACCAGCAGGAGAGGAGGTGGTTGAGTTACACAATAAAAAGAGACGACTAGTTATTGTCACCCAAGCCAACATCTTTTATTAAACCTACAGTGTTTCATGGTTATGATCATCATCAGTCTGTCTCTGGACATCTTTTATGTCAAAAATACTTAAGAACAGGCACGGGGTCTCTGCTGGACCTTCTTAATCTTCTCTCTGATTGATCACATGCTCATGAACATAAAGGTTTAAACCACATTATCTTGCACATCGATCACATTTACAGATCATCACTTCCTTCAAAGCTCACGACCAGCAAACGTATTTAATAGTTCTTTAACTTTTCATGCTAAAATATATGCTTGATATCAGAAAACCTTGTGAGCGTTGAACTGGATCCAGACTGAGACCTTCAGACCGTCTCGCTTCTTTTGAAACAGAATCCAGGAGTTCTGGTTTCACTTTGTCTCTCGTTTAATCACTAGCAGTTATTAGTGCATCTGGGATTCATATCAGAGGTTTAGACAAAAGAATAAAGATAATACAGAACAGGGACTTTTATTTATGACGTATTCATCGTCTTGTCATCGTGTATTTATCGTTCAGGAGTTTCTTTGTCTATGTCGGAAAAAGAAAAATCTTCTTGTAAAGGAAGTCTGACTTTGTTCCAGGAGAGAACTTTGGAACATTTCACCATCGCTCACACTGCTGTCCTGGATTCAAGAATGTTGTTTTGGTTTCCTGTGGAGAGTCTGACGTCTGGAGGACTCTGAAGTCACAGAGACACGAAGAAAGGATCAACATCTGTAACTTCAGCAGGCAATGGAAATAAGACAGAGTCAAGATTTTAGATAAACCCAAAAACTAAACCATCAAGTCACGGCATCTACGGAGAGCATATTTCATATTAATGTAATCGTTGATCCCATCTCGTTTGTTAGGAATTCTCTAGAATATGAGTCGGTAATGAAACACGTCTCAGAATAATCATTGATTTAGAGGCCGTAACACGGCGTCATGGACCAGACTCACTGAGATGTATCGAGATTTAAGAGACACACAAAACAACTAGACATACAATGACTACAAAGAGACACAAAAGAACTACAAATATATGACAAATGACTATAAACAGATACAAAACAACTACAAGAGGCTAAACCACTAACTCTGTGTCTTTGTGGGGCCTTCTGCATGTCTGTTGGGCCGATTGTCTCATTATCCACCGATGAGTAACAGTTTCATTAAATTGTTTGCCAGTAACTTCTAAATACTTCTAAGTATGTTTTGTATTTAGTGTTAATCCAGCAGGCCTGTTTCCATTCAGTCTCTGTTTCTGCTGCAAATGAGCTTTTTATGTGTTTGAGTCTGAATGAAGAATCCTTCAGTAATTCGCTCCTCAGAGGGAAAAAGACCCTCAAACTACGTCCTCTGTGTTCACTATGAGCAGGTTACACTGACTGTACGACAGCGATACCAGCGGGTTCATAGACGTCCCTGAGCTGCTACAGCTTCGCACTTCTTCTACACGTCTCCGTCTGGTTGAAGCATGTTTTCACATAAAAACACATCAGAAGGACTTGGTCATGATGTCATTTCCTGCTTCAGGTTCGCATTGATCTCTCTGTGATATTTAAACATATATGGTACATTTTTACATACGATAGGACGGAAACTGTGTAAATCCAAATAGAAGAAATGAAGCAAATAGATGGCCTCAAAATATTCTTGTGATCTGAACATGATAATATAACACAAACGTGTTTGGAAGATAAAAGTCAGTTTGGCTTTTTATGCATAAACCAGGTGTTGAAAGAGGAAGAGCAACAATAGGAAGAAGGTGCAGGGTTATCTGATACCGTGAAGATAAGATAGATTCCTGTGATCTGTCCTTTGGCTCAACATCCACGTCGGCCTCGTGAGTGTTCTCACCTCGACACATCGTGACGTCTGGGAGAACTTCCAGGAAGTTAATCAAAAACAGTTGCGTGAAAGAACAAATGTTTGAGCGTCAGAGGAAGACTCTGAGATTTACTGTCTTTCTTTCATCATTTCCACATTTCATCACTTTCACATGTTGTCAGGATGTGTGTATTCCTCCTCCTGAGAAAGTAGGTCTGAACATTTCCAACATGTTTCATGTCACAAATACGTTCAGACATTTCAAGAACAGGATTTCTTCTTTTAGTTCTTATATGCAAACTTAGTTTTCATATGTTGTTCATGCGTTGAAGTAACAAACCAGAGGAGTCGATGTTTAGGCCACAAAAGTACTGCGTTCACAAATACTGTGTTTTTGAACCCAAACGCCACTAAGACCTCCGACCCACACGGACCTCCTCCGACTCATTTGAAACTTCAAAAGCAAACGTAAACCACGACAAAATCAGGTTCAACTCAAAACGTAATTCACAACACAGTTGGGTGGTATGTGAATATGAATATTCAGACGGGGCTGAGCACCATCGTGTAAAAGTGTTCGTGCTTTTTTATTGTGCTTTTTCAAGCTTACGTTGAAGTTTATTTCTGAATGAGCCAAAAGGATTGTTGGAGTAGGAACGATGATATAAATGGTGCAGCTTGGAGTCATTTAGTTTAAATGTCTTTTAATCATCTGCTGTCTTCATTAAGTGGACACACTGCTCAGTGAGGAACACACACACCACAGAGAAAATCCCCTTTTCAGCATTTGGAGACACATTTTCTACCAGAATCATCGTGTTACTTGATCATTACAGGAACCTTCAAGCTGCTTTTCTCTTTCTTGATCCACAACGGAGAAAAGTGGCATGAAAATAAATGAAGATGGTATTTTCATTGAAGGTTTCCTGGATCTCATCCCGATGGTGACAGTAAAGTGATTAGTTTCCATCTCTCGATGTTCGTGACTGTGGTTTGAAGGCTTTGCACTCGTTCCATGTGTTCATATGAGCGATACGTATCACTTCTGTTGCTGCTACTCCTCCGTCTATGTGACCTTCCAACAATGCTGTCATGCTCTGCTCCCTCACAGAGATACAGATGTCGGGTACCAGGCTGCCTCAGGGCTGATGTTAGCAATTTGATTGCATTTTTGAATCTGAATCATCTATCAAGTCTCTTATCTTTTTGTCAAAAGGTACAAATACCTTTACCTTAAGAAGTCAAACTTAAACATTGACATTCCAAGAGCTAAAACTTAAGTTGTGCCAGATAGATGAGTCACTTCCTGTTCATTTGAATGAGTACATGAATGTTTTCCATGTTGCTGATGGACATCTGAGGCTCATGGGAATCTCTTGATTTTGCAGATATTAAGTCATTAAATGAACGGAAAACTTTGCCGTCAAATATATGACACATTTAATTGCAATCCATCGAAGAAGAAGAAGAAGAGTCAGGTAGTTTGATGAAGGAGGTAAAACCGGATAAAGTTGATTCGTTTCGGGACTTTGACAGAGAAAAGAGGGCGACACATGAAAGACAGAGGCTGACGGTAGATTAAGATTTAAGACAGCAGCGCTATTAACTTCATGTTGAAGTAATAAGAGGACAGCGGGGACCAGCCGGGGACGACGGATGGAGGGAGGTTAGTTATTAAATGATGGTGAGGATTAGAGGGAAGACCTAAAGCTGTCACCTCCTCACATCACAGAGACGAGAGGAAGACTCTGAGGAGAACCAGAGAAGAAGATAGAAGAGATACTAAAGCATAAAGTTATGAATACAAGAGATTAAACAAGAAAAGGTAGAAGAAGAAGAATTTCGGGGGGGGAGTAAAAGAATCCGGTAAATCAGCCCGCGCAGTTAAACTGAGATTCTTCAGCTTCCCCCTCGTCCTCCTGTAAACACAGTAAAACGATTTAATCCCTCGAGCGGCAGCGAGAAAACGCTGGTGGGTTGTTTCTTCTTCTTCTTCTTCTTCTTCTTCTTCTTCTTCTTCTCCTTCTCCTTCTTCTTCTTCTTCCTCCTCCTCCGGGGAGACGGAGGTCAGAGAAAGCATTTGAAGTATTCTGAGGCTGTGATTTGAAGGCAGGTCAAAGGTGTGAACGGTGGTGTTTTAAACAGCAGCATCGTCTGTGAACCTGCAACACAAACTATAACTTTACAACATAAAGAAACGACTTTTTTGTCCCTTTTTGAAGCTTGAAATGTCAGCAAGCACAATATTTTCCATATTTAGAAAGTCCATTTTTGGACTTTTTATTCACTCCTTATTCAAACAAGCGTTTCCCTCGACTAACAGGAAGCTCGACACAAAGAGCTTCTATTTCAGGATCGTGTGTTCTCTGTATTTAAATGTTTCCATCTTTTTCTCGTACCGTATCTTTTCATCCACGTTTGTCTGCATCAGCAACATAACAGGAAGAATATAAAATCTGTAACCCCGCGCCGTCCCTCGCCACATTTAAACGTGTATAATAATGATGGAGAACCTAGAGGTGGAGCAGCGTGTTTACTCATGAGCCCCCCCATGGTGCAACAGGAAGAGGAAATAAAGATGGGAACGAGCTGATAATCATGGGAACTCTTTCCCCTCAACAACGTCCTCCACCTCCTCTCCTCGCTGTGTCAAACGTCATCACGACATCTCTTAATCTCTTAAAGTCGTTGTTTATTTGCAACTCTTCGGCTTGAGAGTCGGATGTCATTTTTACCTTTGAGATATTTTTATGTATTTCATCATTATGATCATGTTGTGTTTATGTACTTCAGCTTCAGGCTTCCACACAAGTTGTGACCCAGAAAAGAGTTTTAAAAAAAAAATTTTGTGCGTTTTCCCACAAAAGTGCGCAACACGTTTCAAATTCCGCTCATTGAAAACATACAGTCTTTACTCAATTAACTTCCAACTTTACAAGAAACTCAAAAAACTACTGAAGTTCAGGAAAAGATCCTTGTTTGAGAAACTGGTGAGTTTCTTTGATGAACAGGTGGAATTGAAAGTTTAATCCTGCTTCTTGGAGACAATCATTTGTACCTCAGGTGTGTTTTAACATGAGTGTGTTTCTGTTACTCGTGTGTGTTCAGACGTGAGTGTTTCAATCAAACCTACAGACAAACAAACACACACACACACACAGATACACACACACACATGCACACACAGATACACACACACACATGCACACACAGATACACACACACACTGACACACAGAC
>NW_022280600.1:12430-13774 GCF_004355925.1 Anarrhichthys ocellatus | reverse complement strand
ACACACACACACACACAGAGGAGGAGACAGTTTGTCCCTCGTCCGTCTCCGTGTCTGAGGAGGTCGTTTCAAACAATGATGTCATCAAACTTAAATCACACAGTTCATCCGTCTACGGTTATATTTTGAATGCAAACTTTGTAATTATTGGTTTCATGTTCACATGAGGGTGGGCGTGGTCACCACAAGAAGACATGTATCTCTGTCTCCTGGATTCTACTTCAGCTGCGTTTGAAATACTGTTTATTTAAAGATGTTTACTGTTCACTGCACATACACACCAGACACAGCCTCAGTCTGTTTCTGAGTCACTTACTTCCTCTTCTCTCCGTTTGATTTACACAGAACATCTCTTTAGTTTGACTTCCTCCTAACACACAGAACAAACTGAAATGATTTCTCTACTGTTCATGTTTCAAAGTACAGTTAAAGTCTCAAACAAGACGTCTTATGGAAATAATAAAGAGCAGAGGATGATCTGTCATCACCAGGAATTACAAGGGAATGCTTTTAATTTGAAAGGGTTTTATCCCGAGGCTACCGTTAAGTGGATAAAAGGTACAGGATATTAAAGGCTTAACTTGTGAGGTTGTTTGGAAGTCTGTTGGTAACTTTAAGGATTTGAGGCTCGTCCTCACTTTCCCACGATGACAACAGAACATTTTGAAGTTCATGTTTAGTGTAGAAGAAATAAGAGACTCTGCTGGGTTGGAGAATAAAATGCCTTCTTATTGATGCAATGCAGACATCTCATCAGATCTTATCTGAGGTGTTATTCATTTAGATTTCTGTCTCAGCAGCCAAGTTAAACCTCTGACTGTCTTTGCTCTCTCAGCAGGCGTCTATTCAACCTGTTGAGCTCTTTAAAACCTGCTGACAACATGCAAGCCAGCTAGCCGCCATGATGGATGGTGATGAATCATCATGTGAAAAGTTCAAGACCCTCAGTTTATGGTGAAAGTAAAGTAGGCTGCTGCAGATGAACAGAAAGAGATTCGAAACAACAGAAAACATACACAAAGTTAAGACAAACATCCATAAAAATACCACAAAGAGGCGCAGAACGACTGCAGAGAGACGCAAAGCGACCACAAAGAGACACAACAGGACCACAAAGAGACACAACGTGACCACAAAGAGACACAAAGTGACCACAAAGAGACACAACGTGACCACAAAGAGACACAACATGACCACAAAGAGACACAACATGACCACAAAGAGACACAACGTGACCACAAAGAGACACAACATGACCACAAAGAGACACAACAGGACCACAAAGAGACACAACATGACCACAAAGAGACACAACATGACCACAAAGAGACACAACAGGACCAC
>NW_022280600.1:7632-12330 GCF_004355925.1 Anarrhichthys ocellatus | reverse complement strand
AAAAGAGATTTAAAACGACTACAAGAGACACAACACTACTACAAAGATGCACAAAACTACTTCAAAGAGGTGCAATGCGACAAAAAAAGAAGGGAAACGAACACAAAGAAGTGAACAAAACAAAAAAGAGACGCAGAACTACTATAGATGCAAAACCACAACAAAGACAAACAAAGCAACCGCAAAAACACACAAAAGTACCATAAAGAGGCACAAAGGTACACACAGTGTTTGTTAGGAGGCCTTTTCCTGGTCTGGTGTGTCGTCCTTCCTGCTAAAGAGGAAAAGGGTTCAGCATTGAAAGTAGCTAACAAGCTAACTGTCTTTCCTCTCTCAGCAGCTACTTCCTCCTCTCATTCCTCAAACTGCACTCTTAGAATCGTCCGGTCTACCACAATAGTAAACGGTACAACATGATAAATTGCTCGGTTTCCCTCGTGAGCTACGTTCCCATTAAAACACCAGTTCAGCTGCACATGTAGTTCCTGTCGACCAGAGGTTTATTCAGGCGTCCACCAGCTTGCTGAGGACACATCCAGAGTGCAGAGGGAATACGTCTGTTTCACAAATGTGCAGTGATTCAATTAGACTTGGATTGGACTTGATATGAGGATTGTTTGTCTCCCAGAATGCATTGGTCCCTGTTTGAGTTTGAATCAAGTTATCTGTCAGATTCATCTCCTTAATGTGTTTCATTACCACAAAGATAATCTGGTATCAATCTAATAGCATGTTTATTTAATAGTTTATTGCTTTTCTCACTAAGTTCCAAGTCTCCGCTAACGGAGAGTAAATGTTCAGGTTGTCTTCCGGCTCGTTGTTTTATGTCTCACTTATGGACTAAGTGGAGCTCTGTCCTCTCTCTCTTTCTCTGTCTGCCTCTGTCTTTGAGTGTATGAGCGTGCATGTGCTTTTCTATATGATTTGTAAATGAGACTTCTGGATATCGTGCTCGAGCTGCCAAAAGACCTCCAGTCAGTGTTTCCTCAGATCGAGAGGCTGGTAAGCCAGAAATTGAAAAGAAAACATTGATGAAATCTGAGTTAAGCCGCTGAACAAATTTCTTCTTAAGAACGTTTGTTGCTCTTTAAGGTGGATTTACCAAAAGTTAGACTAAGATCTTCCATCCATGGAGCAGCCCGGTCTCACTCTCAGGGCGTCACACACCGACACCGTCACAGTGATGCGTGAACCCACCAGAGACCATTAGACTTCTAGAGAAGGTCGTGTGACGATAAAAGTTGATCTGATTACTTATTTAAACCCAAACCAAGATGGTTTTAAACCCTAACGAAGTGTTTTTTGTTGCCTCAATCTAACCGCCAGCATTTCACAACGTTAACCTTCAGTAATAATGAATGAATATAATAACGATGACATCACGTTACATAGAGCCATGCTGCTGATAAAACACATTCAACAAACATCTAATGTGTCTCTCCGTCTCCCTCTTCTTTATGTTCTCCTCCAGTCAGCTGCAGCTCAGACTTCGATGCGACCGGTCGACCTTCTTCCACCTATCTCTCGTCGTCAGTGAAGATCGGTCAGAGATGCCGGAGCCAGGAGCCGGAGGAGTGAAGCCTCCTCAGATACTGATGCTGTGTCTCCTGCTGTGGCTGCAGCCGGCAGACGGCAAAGCCTGGAGGCAAACCGGACCCCGGCTGCAGCTCTCCCACTCAGGTAGGAGACGCTTCAAGAGAATCTACCCTCAGGACTCCACGTTGCGTCTGGCATGTCTTATTTTTACTGTTCACACGTTGAAGACGGGAGGATGAAGTCGACTGTTGGAAATGATGTCAGACTGTGACGGTCTAGAGACCTGAGATTCAAACACGTTACCGCTCATGTTTGTATCCAGTTTGAGGTTTTCAGACGTAAAATAGACGTATTGCTGAGTTGGAGAGAACTTTACATCTCTATCATGAAGATCACTGAAGTAATGTCTCTTTCACACAGTCTGTTGGCCGCTGTTACCATAGAAATAACGTCCTCCAACATACGGTGGAACTACTTTATCTCCTTGTTCCTGAGAACATTGAGGTCTCAGTTAAACGTCAGCAGCAGATCCTCTTTCTTTTGATGGGAATAAAGTGGGAGATTAACAGATGAACGACATGGGAGGTGAAGCTGTGTTAATGGGTGTCATGGTGCCCATAAATGTTTAAAACAGCCTCAATTAGACTAAATACCTGCGGTGAGCTGTCATCACGGATTTCCAGACTTCAGGTTGTTTTAGGTCGGACTGTTACTTGACGTTAAAGGTTCTCGATAGAGTCAGAGCAATGCATCGCTGTGTTTTAGTGGAATGTAAATCAGAAAGCTTTGCAGTATTATGTTTGCTACGCGCTTTAGCTTACTACGTTAGCTTGCTAACACTTAGCTAACTTGTCTCATCATCCATTTAGTATTCAACTGCTCCCCTGGTGGACATAGTCGGGTTAAAATAATCCTTTGACAAGCTAACATCTGAAGATTAGCTACAGGCTTTTTCACGTTGTGCAAACGTACTGTTAAAACACTGTTAGCGCTGTTAGCACTGTTGCCATTGTTTGCACTGTTAGCACTGCTAGCCGCTGGTGCAGCCTTCGCCATGTTGAGAACCGTGTGGAGGCAATCACTCAATCATAGATGTGCTCTAAATTTGGAATTCAGCACTTTTTTAATGCTTAAAGTTAATCCAACTGTTTAATTTTGAAATAGAGCCAAAACGTTCAAAGACTGTACTTGTATAGCTGTCCTGCTAAACTAATATTTTTATACATTTTTACTTCATAAACACAATTTTCTGAAATCTTCACCTTAAGAACACACTCACTTAAATCACCAGTGAGCTCCTCTGCCCACTTCCAGTCACTTTAAAACGTGTTTGCGTTCTGAATGCCTGCTTCTCTGCTTTGGCAACCAGCAACGCCGCTAGAGCCAACAACTGTTCCCTATTGAGCAGCAATTAGTTCAGGGAGGCTGGTTTCACTGTGTGACGGTTAGTGAGATGTTTGTGGAGCGAGCAGTCGGCTCAGTGAATGAATGACTGGATGGATGAATGGAATCGGTCAAGCAGCGAAGCAGCGCTCTTTACAATCCAGGTTTAGTGTCCAAGTGAGAGCGGAGGACTTTGGAATGAATGTGACGTGACAGGATTATGGAAGTCAAGACACTGCATGAATGTTACTGATACGATGGCTGAAACGGGAAAGTCCTGAAAGCTGGAAGGTCATTTCATAGGAAGCTGTAGACTTGAGTTCTCAATGAAAGTTATTTTACAAATAACCATAATTAGTACATTTTAGTGCTTGTTTTTCAAGACATAGCAGCTGAAAACAATAAGGCCTTTAGTATAAACACACTTTCATTGTTTCCATTCCCTTCCTTTGATTATTTTCTCACACAATCATGTATTTATATTATTCCCTGAAGTCCTGCGGTGGATTTCTTAACAACCACAACAATCAGACAGACAGACTCAGTGAGAGACTAGCTGGTGAACACAGTGGAGAATTCAGCAGCTAAAGAGACAGATGTTTCCCTCAGGAGACCAAAGACGGAGCTAAAGAGAGAATATTGGACTAACATTCACACAAACACAAAGACTCCTGATGAATCATCATGTTTGCTTTGTGTCTGCTGGATGTGGGAGGCAAATGTCTGGTAACAGGTTCAGGCTTTTAATTTCAATGTTTGAAAAATCGTGTAAAACCAACCCGTTCTCACTCCCAACTCGTCAAACACAGATGCTTTGTCACTGGCCCTCTGCGTCAATGTAAACCCATCTGTGTCGTTATTAGACAGTCAGAGCAAGAACGTCAGCGTACGGACGAGGACTCAAACAGACAGACTTTCACCCAGGAGACCACTGTTTGTGTCCCGTGTGAAACCAAAAGTCATTTTAAGGTAGTTTTGATATGAAGTACCCGTCCAACACATAGACCTTGACTTGTCTTCTTCTCATGTTAAGAAGAGGAGAGACGACGTCCTGCTTTAAAAAGGTGCTCATGCAAGGCCCTGGATTAAATGTGTCCAAAGGGGGTCCGGTTAGACCCACGAACAGACGAGGAGACGGACTCACTTCAACCAAACTGTTACGTCTCTGGCTGGCTGGCATTTACAGCGACAATTTCAAGTGGTAAATAATTGTCTTATGATTTTAGAGACCCCCCCCCCGATATTTATCTATTGAGCCTTTCAGGGGGTCTGAAGTGTCAATCAAAGGGTCTCAGACACCCCAAGACCCGCCTTATTTTGCACACTGCATCTAAACGTACATTGGAAGTTTAATTTGGAAAGAGACGTTGTTTATGTGGCCTGATGCACCTGATGGAGACAAACGTCTGTGATGTGAATACTGAGTGAAACATTCAGACTCAAGAAGACGTGTTTTTAAGGCAGCACCATCACATCAAATGGAAAATTCCACATGTCTCATACATCAGGTAACTCATGACCTTTGGTATCTTCAGCTGCCAGTTCAATGTTGAAATCCTGGAATTTAATTTAAAGTTATGTGGATGTGAAAAAAAAAGCAACACGTGTTCGTGTGTTGAACCTCAAATACGTCGATTTATTTCTTCTCTTCCTGTAATTGTTTCCCCTCGAGAGCAGGTGACCTCCTTTCTCCCTAAATACTCAGGATCTCATTCTGGAGCAGATCTCATGATGTGTGTGTGTGTGTGTGTGTGTGTGTGTGTGTGTGTGTGTGTGTGT
>NW_022280600.1:0-7622 GCF_004355925.1 Anarrhichthys ocellatus | reverse complement strand
GTGTGTGTGTGTGTGTGTGTGTGTGTGTGTGTGTGTGTGTGTGTGTGGTACAGTAGCAGCTCAGTGGTTTTCATGGCAGTAAAGTGAAGCAGTGAACTCCAGTTAATGAAGTAAGACTTGATTCTCTCGCTGCGTTTGTAGCTGCAGGATCAACATTATAGAGACTATTAAGATTTTATAAGGCAGATACTCAGACAGGAGCTTCAGGGGCAACGAACACACACACACACACACACTGTGGGAGAGAGTGTGCGTCACAGATAACCTAGTGTTTGACCTGAGCATGAATCCAGAGAGACAAGCCCTCATCCTGCAGGGACACACTCTGTTAGCCTTTAACCTGACCGGGAGTGTGTGTGTGTGTGTGTGTGTCTGTGTGTGTGTGTCTGTGTGTGTGTGTGTGTGTGTGCACATCATTGTACCAAAAGTAAACAGACAGAAAAGGCAGCTAAGAGATGTTTGATGTTAAAGAGCTTTACCTGTAACTTGTAACACTGCACACCCTTTATTTGACATGGAATATATTTAGTTGTCGTCCTCTCTGGAATATTAATCCTGCATGAATTATGTCATCTTCAGGCGTTACATTGGTGTATAATTTAAATCTAGACGCCATGAAAGAGCAAACTTACTGAAGTGTCTGAGCTGTGAGTCACTGAGGAGTAAGGAGCGGCGTGTCTTCTACCTCCAGGTATCAGTGAGAGTGAAGCACAGCGGTCTCAGTTTAAAGTAGAAGGTGTTGATGAGTTGTAGAAGCTGAGAGTTTGGATCTTTAAATGCGTTATTGTGCGTAGTGTAACAATACGATGCGACAATTTATGACAGGAGAATGAAGCGATCGTATAAAGGCTTCTGTTGTTATTGTCTCCATGCCTCGCTGTGATTGGCTCAGCTGTTTCAGTGAGACCATGTGACTGGCTGAGATCGTTTCCATTCGTCACCACGCCCTCCGCTGTTTATTCCAGCTCTCACCAAATAGCAGCTGTTTGTTCTGCGTCTCCAAGCACGATGTCATGGCGCCACATTTGACATCGACTCAGTACTTCTTCACTTTTTCTAAAACTTTCCAGTAGTTGTGAAATCGCCAACGTGTCTCCACCCGTCTGGGGCTCAAGGCGAGTTAAAACAAACGCCACTGCAGCATTTCATCAGGGAATTCTTCTCACGCAGAGTTCAGGACTGAGCTTTGACTTTGTTTCTGAAAGTCAAATGTATAAGTATTTGTGTATTAGTTTGTGTATAAGAATATGTATGTGTGTGTCTGTGTGTGTGTCAGTGTGTGTTTGGTACCTGGTTTATTGTTTCAGGGTCGGTTCAGAGAACATTTAACTTCTTTGACAAGAGTTCTTCCTGCTGTTGGTGTTTGACGCTGACGTGGAATAAATCCAGTAAAAACACGATGACCTCATGTGGGACTGTGGGATGGGAATAAAACACACACACACACACACACACTGATAGGTGTGTCGACTGTGTGTTATCTGTCTGTCACACACATTATTTTGATAGCTGGTCACTCAGACAGATATAAAAACATGAACTGACATAATCTTGTGCTCTACGTACGTACAAAAATCCAATTATCATTTTGACAGCTGCACACACACACACACATATACACACACACACACACACTGATTGCCATACGCACACATCTGCAGCACACGTCACCACATTTGTCGTTCTTTTCATAATTAGATAAACTCACAGAAAAGAAACTTGTGTTGCCGCGTCAAAACTAATTCAATTCATTCACGCCAAAGTTGTGTGTGTGTGTGTGTATGTGTGTGTGTGTGTGTTTGTCTGTAGTTGTGTGTGTGTGTGTGTGTGTGTGTGCGTGTGTGGTTGTGTGTGTGTGAGTGGTTATGTGTGTGTGGTGTGTGTGTGTGTGTGTGTTTGTCTGTAGTTGTGTGTGTGTGTGTGTGTGCGTGTATGTGTGTGCTGTATGTGTGTGTGTGTGTGTCCCGTACCTTGTGGTGTCATGCAGTGAACCTTGACATTTGACCCCGCCCTGATTAAGGTAGGTAGATTTAGGAGGAGAGGAGAGGAGAGGAGAGGCTGAAGGAGACATGATGGAGACAAATGAAGGAGAGGGTAAGGTGTCAAAAAGGGGGCAAAGGAAAGAAAAGAGGGAGGGAGGAAGGGAGGGAGGGATGACACGTCGGGTGTCCTGAGGTTAATGAACCGTCAACCACCTGAGACTAAACAGAAGAGCGGAGGTCACAGAGGTCACTGCTGTTAATTAAAACTGTGGTTTCTCAGGTCAAACTGTGTGTGTGTGTGTGTGCGTATATCTGTGTGTGTGTGTGTGTGTGTGTGTGTGTGTGTGTGTGTGAGTGAGTGTGTGTTCTTACATCCCTTTAGAAGATCAGTTTCCTCACATTCAGGACAGAGATAGCTCTGTGGTTCACGTAGCGTAGCTTAGCATAAATATGAAGAGAACTCAACACAATGGTTCTTCATGACAGAACGTTGTGAGTTTGTTTAACCGGACAGAAAGATGACATCATGCTCTCACACAGTCCTCAACTTTACATTTAAGAGAGATTCTTGACGTGTTGGCGTCTCACTCTTTAGTCAACAAGATGTTTGTTCCTCCTCTCTCTGTGGAGGCTGGTTTCCTCTGATATGCTTCTGGTCTTTGTGCTAAGCTAAGCTAAGCTAAGCTAAACGTATCTCACACATGAATACATTTCTTAATTCAGACATTTAACATCAGTGAGTAAAAAAACCTATTTCCCTTTAAGAAGGGTCATTATAATAATAAAGATAAGAATAAGACTGCTAATAATAATAATATGAATAAGAATAATACTGCTACTACTACTACTACTACTACTACTACTACTACTACTACTACTACTAATAATAATAATAATAATAATAATAATAATAATAATAATAATAATTATAACAGTAATTATTATTATTATTATTATTATAACTAATTATAATAATAATAATAATTATTATTACAACAGTAATTATAATAATAATAATAATGATGGAGGGTCAATGGTTGAGTATGAACAGGATAAATATAACATCCAGCCTACATTCCTGCAGAGATGTCAGTTCATCAACCTCTCTGCTTCTTCTTCACACAAACAGCAGGAAGAGAGAATGAGGTCTGAGGAGACAGAGCGTCTCTGAGGAGACAGAGCGTCTCTGAGGAGACAGAGCGTCTCTGAGGAGACAGAGCGTCTCTGAGGAGTCCAACATAAAATGTCCTCACACACGGCTCATTGTACAGACGACAGGATTGTGAGCTGTTGGCAGGACGTCGTGTGTTTTAACCCTCTGATCCCTTCAAGCAGATTCAGGGCGTTTGTTGTCTTGTATGAACATTGTCTTCATCATTGCTGCTGCTGCTGTGGAATGTGAAGAGTTTCAGCCAACTGTTGCTTTAAAGACGTTGCTCTTATTGTATCTGCTCGTCATCAAAGCCTCTTTTCTTATGTTGCAGCAGCAATAACTGTAAAGAATTATCGATGCACACGTTTAATCTTCAGGGTTTGCTGATGAAGAACTCCTGCAGATCTCTGTGGAGCAGGAATGTTTTTAACTTCCTCGTCAGGACGAACAGGATGTGTCCATCGTCCTGCTGTTAAAAATAACACGTACAGAGATGTTGGGAGGAGGAGAGAAGCAGCGGGTTTTATAGAAATATGGTCTTCATTTAGGAGGAACCACCTTATAAAGTAAACCACTTACATCACTTCCTGTCCTCTCCTTTCATCTTAAAGCTACGGCGTTGAGACGCTGCTCCTGTGCTCTGGTTCACAGTTTATTCAGACTGAGGACGGTTTCTGTCCTCGTGTCTCTGTGGATGAATGAGTCTCATGTGTGATCCAACACGCTGATGAACCACATCACAGTGACACAAAGCTCTGCTTGTTGAGCTTATTAAATATCAAGTGACTATTAATTATGTCACAATAAGCTGAGTTCAGAGGGATGTTTGAGACCTTCTCTATGTTAAGATCAGAGCTTGAATCATAAATCAGCGTTCATAGCTGATGATTGAGGAACTGAGCTGTGATTTAGAGAACTTATCTGAGTTCTCCGTCTGCACAGACTAATGAAACTGAAACAGCGTAGATTCATACGACACTTCTTATGAAAACGTTACTCCTCATGTTTCCTTCACAAGCCACCAACACGTCTCATGTTCTGCTTCTTACATGAATGCAGTCTTCTCAAGATAAACTTCACAGGAAAAGATCTTAGTTTCTCCGTGCGTGCTTGTTGTGTGTTGTGTGTTGTGTGTTGTGTGTTGTGTGTCACTGGGCCGAACGCGCTGATGTGGTGTTAACATGTGAGCTCCAGAGCAAAACACAGACCTGGTACCGTCTGCTGTCTTTGAGAAATGAGTGGTGAGATGTAACATGGAGTCTCATGGAGTTCATGTCGCTTTCAGCTTCATAATAAAGTGAAACTCTTTCATCTGAAGTTGAACTCTCGCTCTCCTCGGCCGATATGTGCGGCCGGTCCCTCCTTCTGATTCTCCATAACGAGCGGAACTGTAGAGCTTCTTCATTCGAGAGTCTTCAGAGAAGAAGACGAGTGAAAAGCAGAGTGGAAGTAAAGAGAGGTTTCATGAAAGCGTTTCGTCTCCTTTGTTCCTCAGTGGACCACGACGGACCACATGTGGAGACAAGTGAGGGAGAGAAGGGGTGAGGTAATGGGGAGAGGAAGAGGAGGACGAGGTGGCTCAGGGAGGAATTTGGAGGTTGAGATTTTGTCGATGAACCTGAAAGAGGTGCTGGAGGTTAAAGGAGTCACGTGAGTTTGATTGGAGTGCCGTCATTTTCACACAGAGGACGCAGGGTTGAACCACAGACCGTCTGTGAGAAGAGGACGTGGTCTTTGGTTTGTGGACTGAAGCTCTGAAGCCTCAAGTTTGTTGATTTGGCCGTCGCCATCTTTGTTTTTTGTGTGACCATATTTGACGTAGAGCGACCTGTCAATCACGAGGTCACGGCCGTCACCATCTTTGATTTCTCTGTGTTCACTCACAGCAGACAGCTCGGATCAGATCAACCTGTTAAACCCTCTTTAGTCTTTTATGTTTATATTTATATACTGTATATGTTATAGCCGACCACACAGAGGCCTAAATAAATCAATCAATGCATCGTCTGCTGATTGATTATAACGGGATATTTGTTCTTTTTTCACATTGCGATTTCCCATTTAGTAGATTTCACCTGCAATGATTAAAAGGAAGAAGAAGAAGGTTCTCATCCCTCACTGGAAACAGAAGCTTTAACACAGCTGTGGTTCTGCAGAGAACGAAGCAATGAGGAAAGAAATGAGGACAAAAGTGACCAACTTAAATGAAAATAAACGACTGTTTTCTGAGGAAACAAAGGCGACATTTCACACAAAAGAAGTGAGATGAAGAAGAAGAGCGTGTTGAATAAATGTTGAGCCGTGTAAGTTCTCTCTGCTCTGATATTTCAGCGCGCTGACACTAAGCGGTGGACGGGGGAGACGTCAGCTCGCTGCCACTGATCCGCTGTGAAAAAACAAACCAGGAAGTGTTCAGACTGAGGTTGAAACATGAGCAGTCTTCAATCAGTCTAACTTTATTTACATTTACACAGACGGACCACGACAGAAACAGGAGAACATCTGGACCGCGGCTAGCGGCTAGCGGCTAGCGGCTAGTTACTGCTTCACTTTGGCCCCAGCATTGACTAAACAAAAAAAACTTTATTTAAATAAAACACAAAGCTACGAAAGTGCTCAACAAGATTAAAGTAGGAAATCGATGTGAAACTAAGATACATGATGTAAAGACATGAATACACTGAAGATCATAGAGTCCTTTGCTCAGACTGAATGAAACGGTTCAGTCCAGATGTGTCCTGAGAAGAGACACTGAACACACCAACAAACAGGCCTCAGCAGTTACGTGTCGCTCGCTAGCTCGCTCGTGTTGCCATTAAATCAACAGAGAGAAGAGGAAACTATCCTTCATTCATCCATGAGTCTGCTCAGTGTGTCCAGAAACCAGTTCATGTCCGTCTGAACCGTGTTGTCCTGCTGAAGTGCCCTCGAGCAACACGACGACCCGCCAGCTGCTGACCCACAGAAGAAGAGCTCAACGTCAAACGATCTTTCTCTACATTCTGGACCTTTTATCAGCACATGTTGGACTTTTGGATCTTTTCTGTAAAACGCGTGGAACAAAACCTTTGTATCTATTTTCTATTTGGAAGGTTGACGTTAACGTTAAGTCAACATTCTGAAGAACGTCGCTCTTTGAAATCTGTAGCGTTAGACATTCCTGCAGCTATCTTCGTTATTACAGTCACCAAAGTGGTTAGCTAGTAGCTCCTAGTAGCTAGCATTCACGGGAGAAAAAGGGCAGACTACCATCGTCTCTTTGGTCTGGGAACTCACTGACCGTTTATTCTAACAGCACCCCAGTGCACACCGGCATACATCCTCCCACGTGACATCACTGCACAGGCCACTCAACATGGCTTTGCTACTCCTATAAGGAATATGCTCAACAAAATCACCTCAATGAAGCGTGTTTCATGTTCACACTGAATGTTTCAGAATATTATATTTGACTTCTGTGTTCTCTGATGAACTCAGACTTTCTGTCAGAGTTCAGCAGAGAACCAGGTGTGAGAAACATCTGCCAGCTGACACACACCAGGTTACACACAGGTGTGTGTGTGTGTGTGTGTGTGTGTGTGTGTGTGTGTGTGTGTGTGTGTGTGTGTGTGTGTGTATTTGTTGGCTGTGATAATCACAACTACATGACGTAGAGCAGACAGGTGAGGAATGCTGTCAGTTCTTATCTAATCATCCTGTTTTTATCTGTGAGTGATAACACCCTCTTCCTCCTCCTCCTCTTCCTCCTCCTCCTTAATCCCTTCAAATAGAGTCTCCATATAATGAATCCATATCTCTGGATCTGCTTCAACAATTTTGATCTTTTTTCTTTTAAACCATCAACCAGCCGTGTTTTTGGGATCATTTGAACACGTCTGTTGGTGGTTTTTCACCACGTATTATAGTAGTATTGTAATATAGTATTCTAATATAGTATTCTAATATATTGTTCTAATATACAGTATATATTAAATCTACATTTTTAATTGAATTAGTCGGTTAATCAAGAAAAGAATCAACATTAATTTCACATTTTCTGATTGATTTATGTTGCCAACCTTCTGTTTGTTTATGTGTGTTGATTATATCTGAGTTTGTCTTTGTTTATAATGTTTATTGTGATATGGATTATTGATTATGAACCCTGAGGTTCTTTATCTCTCCTGCACAACTTGCTTCTTTTCTTTTGTTGTTTTGTTTCTGCTGCTTCGTTTAAACAAAATCTCAAAATGTAGTGAATGAGGAAAATAATCATAATTAGTTGTATAACTGATTTAAATGCAGAGTTGAATTATTTAAGCGTGTTGAACGTCTTAATGACGCTTTTCAACTCAATGAAACTGAATGAGAAAGAAACGAAATGTTTTCAGACTTCTGGCTGCTGTTCTGACTCTGATCAAAAGGTTCCCTTCAAGTCTGTTACACTGAGCAGATAACTGTACACACACACACACACACACACACACACACACACACACACACACACA
>NW_022280599.1:0-24604 GCF_004355925.1 Anarrhichthys ocellatus | reverse complement strand
CACAATGTGTCTGTAAACTATTGTTTCCCCCATTGGATATAAAGGCTGTAAGACTTTATTATGACGTGAAGGCACCTCATGCGTTGTATGGTTATTGTTGTGTGTCTGTACGTTTTCTGTCTTTTCCATTTTTCTCGCTGCCTTTCACTTTTCAAAGCTCCTGCACGCCTGCGTGTGGGGTGCTGTCCGTGCAGAGGAACGGAGAGAGAGACAAGTAAGGACAAAGAGACAGTAGTAAACAAAATAAAGAAGAATATACTTGGAGAACTTGGTGTGGTTGTCAGCTTCAAGCAAGCTACGCAAAACACTGAACTCTCAAACTGACTCCTTTTGACCTCAAGAATGTTGAACCCGGGATGACAAATTCTTTGCGCAACAACTGTCTCTACTCCTCCACTGGAGATTAAATGTGTTGGCTGTTCTTTAATTACTGTCAACTGTGTACATAGTCAACATTGACCATGAAGCTAAAACAGAGGGGGAAAGGAGCAAGTATTGGGAACAAAGATCTGAAAATAAATCATATATGAGTTTAGGATAATTCTTCAGAGGGCGTATAAGTGAGGTTAAGTGAGCCCTAAGGACCCATTGAAGGACATGGGAGTCCTGTATGAAATCAAACATGTATTTTATTTTATTTTCTATTCATATTTTGATTTATTACAGGGAAAATAAACAGTGATCAATGTGACTATGGATGTTAGTCTTAGCCAAAATATTAATTTCCAACTGTTGTCCCTTTTGCCAAATGTCTCATTATCCATTGAAATAACAATAAAGCAAAAATCATGTAAAATCACAACAGGAAAAGCAGGTTTATCTTCTTTTTTTTGCTGTCATGCTATGTGTTATTCCAAACACTATATGTAAAAGTCAATTTATTCCAACTAATCTAATACAATGACACAGCTGATCTGAAATGTACCACAGAGCTGATCAAATGTCTCTGACATAATAAACAGTCTGTGTAAGCTACAACATGCTTTGGTGATGGCAAACAATAGCCTTTGTTTGTAAAAAGACAGGCCTATCTATTAATAACAAAGACGAGCGGTAAAGTAACAGTTCACGCGACAATTAAAAAGACATGTTTTTTTTTCCCTTGCCTGTGGTGCTACTTGTGATATTTATTCTGGAAAGAGACATTGCTTTTGAGTGTATCAAGTGTATTTTTGAAGGCAGACATCTCTTCGTCCGATTTCTCCAAAACAATCACACCAAAACAAACTAAATTGAGAAATAGCTCTACAGGTAAGAGACAAAATGTACATTTTTGATTATGGTGTGAGCCGTCCCTTCTAGTCACTTTCCCCAGGACTACGCCTATTACATATAGTCAAACACATGTTGTAATTCATAATAATTCAACTGAGAAGTTGTGATTGCGGCATAACTTTTCAGCAGAATGAAATGACAGCCCAAGCCCCGAGCTTCCCACACAGGCCAGTGGGTGCAGGAGTGTTTCGTAAACACAGCAAGGTGTGGTTTCTATCCGAAAGCGGCCAGCTTCCGTCTATTCACAGCAGAGCACGATCTGCGCAACAGTCAGGAGACCGGGAGGGGAGAGGTGCCCGTTGTGTCCTCTGTCTGGAGCGGAACGAACTTCAGACTTTCGCAAAACGTTAAAAAACATGAGTATGTACGGCTCCAATTCGAGGCTGCCCACCATGGGCCAGAGAAGCAACTCGCGACCGGATTTGGCGAGTGCAAGTTTTAGAAACGACGTGTTCGTCGGTGGAAACGGCTTCCACGGAGACTACCAAGGAGGGGACGCCGTGCACTCCTACAGTTCCTTCTCCAAGACCTCCATGCAGGGAGGGGGCGCACCGAAAGTGACCATGAGCATGGGGGGCGCGAGTGGAGGTGGCGGATTTAGGTAAGGAATTACCTGTTGCTTCGAAATTCGTTTTACGGCACGCGAGTGTTTGAATTAGCCATTAAATGTTAATGTAAAAAATAAAGCATAGATATCATGTTGTTCTTTCAGACTAACAAAGCCATGAAACCTATTTGGGAATGTAAGAAAAATGCCAGCAAGGCCACTAGATACCACAGACAGGTTAATGAACGCTGGAGAGCTAATTGTACCTACAAGAACAAAGTATTCTGCTGTACTTCCGGTGAAACTGTTCTTTCACAAACAAACGCATCCCAGGGGTTGACCTCTTGGCTGAAAACTTCATTTTCTAATTTGCTTTTCTTTAGTAATCCTATTTGAATCCTCCCTGATCTGTTGCCCAATATTCTGAGGTACAATAGAGGGAATGCGTGCGCACAAACACACACACACACACACACACACACACACACACACACACACCCTTTGGAAGGCCTCCCACTGTCACCGTGATGTCGGTGTCTAATGTTAACAGTGACGTCTGTCTCAGAGCTTTTAAAATTATTTCATTTTTAAAATGTTTTTCTAAATGCTCAACTCGTTGTGAACAATGGTTAAACTAAAACACAAATACACACAAAAAAAAACACAAATAAAAAACATGATGTGTGTGTGTGTGTGTATGGGGGAGTTACAAGCTCTTCAGAGAGAGAAAGTCAACAGTTGGTTTGTTTTTGCATAGATGACCCCTTGGTGACCTGTTTCCATGTCCCGCAACCTATAGACAGGCTAAAGACAATGAATGAGTTGTTGTTGGATTAAAATATCAAAAAAGTTGATCATTTTTACAGGATTATTCTTTACCGAAAAGTACTTTGTTCTTTTATTGATTTTCATGCATAATATTAGTTGTGATTACATGTTGTACATACATTTTCTTTTCACTCTTTATTTGTTGAATTGTGACCCTCGTGCAGTAGTTTTCAGAAAAGAAGGAAAAGTATCAAAACAACTTTATAATAGTTAATATTTATCTCTCCCCATGATTCCAGCATCTTGGAAAAAGAATAGTAATAATAATAATAATAGTAGTAGTTATATCTTTGATTTTTGGTGGAGGCAATATCTTTGTTTCATGTGTCCTCCTCACATCAAACAGCTTAGCTAGGTTCCTAATTCTGTGATTTATTACCTCCATTTTATAGATTTTGTTAATTGTGTCCTGCAGGTTGCAGGTTGCTTGGTTGTGGCGCCTCTGTTTTTTTCTTATTTGTTTATGTGCAGCTACTGTTTAAATTCTAGAAAGGGTATTTTATGTTTTAATTTCAATTTCCATGAAATTCAATGATCATTTGTGAGCATTTATACCAATCTAGTAACAGCTGTATATTAACTATATTAACAGCATATGTCTTTGTACCAATGCTTATTAAAAACAAAGCTAGCTGTACTTACACACATATATGTAGAATTGAGTGTGTAAAACACACAGTACACCGTATTCTTTGATAACGCTTTACACATTGGTATTAATTAAAGCTGCATTACAAGCTCTGAAAACGTATTGTTGTTTTCCTCATGTGTAGTCCACAGGCAATCCATCAAAAAGGGTTGTTCCTGACAGGCCAGTGCCAGGAATACCTGCAGAGAGCGAAGATGATTCTCCAGAGTGTAAGTGCAGCACACACGTTACAATCAACACCATTCATCTCGAGTGAAGTGAAGCATAGTTTTGCAAAAGGCCGGTGTCTGTACTGTGTGATTTTTATAGGGGGGTCCAGCTGGAGAGGCAGACAAACTGTTGAACATGGCTGCAGAAAGCATGGAGCAGATGATGCTCTGTGGCAGAGAGCTGCAGCAAATGCGTATTCCCAATGACATCTTCAGAAGGTGAGGCGAGATGCACTGTGTGTTTGTTTACCTTTGCAAATTGCAGTGTGAGTTTGTTTGGCCGCCTTTGTGTGTTTGCATTTGCATGTCTACTCATGACCACGTATGTATACTGCACAAACGTGCTAGAGTTTGAATTTCCTTTTGTAGTTGAATCAAACCATGTAAAGACAAAGTCATTCTGAGGAGTTTTATGCTCGCTGAACATTCCTCTCAGCTCTACTTGCCCAGCTGAGCTCTTTGATGTGGTGCTGTCAGTGGGCCCTCGGAAGATTCACAAAGTGTTTTCCCTCTTTTCTGCAACTCTACAGCGTCGACCAGTTCCAGCACATGCATGCTGCGCTCCAACAGCAACTAGTCGGTAGTATGACCATAAGACGGAACAGAGGCAGCGTGGGTTCCCTTGAAGGGGGGAGGATCTATAATGACGCCATGGCCTGGATCGCTCAACAGAAGGTGAGCTCTGCATACGTCAGAGACATTAAGAACATGATAAAAGAAAATATATAAATATGGGTGATGAGGTTGAAATCAATATTATAACAATAATTTGGATTTCACAATAAATTCACAATAAAGTGATTTTAGGCTATACGAAATATATTAAATTGCACAATATAATAAATACATGTAGAATCACATATGAAATAATCAAATGTATGAGTAATTTGCTTCACTTTCATGGACAAAAGTCTTCACACACGTGAAATGAAAAACTTTGATCAAACGTTATCTTTTTAACTTACATTTCACTTGTAACTACTATTTAAACATTCTGTTACGGCATCGCCCACAAAACGTCTTGGAAAAACTCAGTGCCCAGTAGTTGTCCAACCTGTTTAAGCAGTACGAATAGTTGCACCTGCGTATCTGTGCTTGCATGTATGCCTGGGCGGGTTAGTGTGCTTTTTTAAAAAAACATCTTCTGTCTCAGTCTTTGTTCTTTCGGTATTGAGTTGTTTTTTTAAGGGAAACGGATGACCTATACTGCTGCCATGTGTACCTAGCTGCTCTATTTACTGCCGGACGTTGCTTTTAGCCATTGTACCTACAGTCCAACATAAAACTTTTACTAAAGACAGTCTCTAAACAGCTTCAGCCAAGTCTGTCATGAAGGAAAAGGGAGTGGTGAGAGAACAAAAGCCTTGAGAGAGAGAGAATGTGAGTAGAGAGAAGTGACTGGCTGAGGTCGGTTTGCTGGCAGAGCACTTATCAAAGCTCAGGGCTGTGAACAAGGGGGGGAATAGTTGAGATAGTTTCCTGCTTAACGACGGACTTAATGATTATATGCTGACACCTAGAGGACAAACGGGGGAATTGATAGTGTATCTGTTGAGAGTTAAAATAATGTTGCCTTAAATAACAAGGAGGGAACGCTGATTCTTTATTGCTTTTAAATCGAGCTTAGTCCTCTGTGCCCCCAGCTTCACTTAAAACTCCATCAGTGAGCCACATCGATGTGGTGGGATAGTATATTTTGAGTTAATTCCTCATTCCCTGCTGTCGAAATATTCAATACGGCACCAAATGTCTATTATTTCGCAGCTGAAAATAGTCCCCAACAAATAAATGATTTACTCCTGTTTGAGTTACATTTGCTGAAACAACAGTGCCCAGGTACTTAAGGAAATGACTGAGTGCTTAAAAATGAAACAATGTATTTGTGAACTATTTTGAAAGGAGGAATGAACAGGCATAAGTTACAGCGCCTCAGACACGTTAGGGAGGTTAGAGACCATTGAGAGACAGATTATGTATTGTTTGTTGAATATAAAACAAGTAATAATGCCAGCCTTATTATTTTAAATCTGTATACATACATTATATGTTATTTCATGAAACACTATACAGTAATGTTCCACTAAGCATGTTATTTTGCCTCAACTGAGGTGGATTTTGACATTGTAATTGTGTTTAGCGCTTATTGCATTTTAAAGGGTAATAAACTGCGATTTTGCATCTTGCAGCGCATGATTGAGACGGCTGCATGGGGAGATGACTCTGAAGCTATAGAAAAGCAAATCCTAAACCACAACAAAAACCACAGCTCGGTCCAGAGGAGCCAGGAAGTAGACCGTGCCAGAGATGAACTGGTGAGTGGTCATCCTGTTTTATTTTTTTTACTTTGGACTGCTTTCTTCATACGTCTTGTTTGCATGATGTGCACAGAAGCGTTGTAATCTTATGTAAAAACGAGCAAAAAAACTAAAGCTCTGCTTTTTTTTTCAGAACATGAGGGGCGACAAGTACAACCTGTCCATGCTGGAACAAGAATGGAAAAGCCTGCAGGTAGAAACGAACCCTTTTATAAAAAAATGTTTAGTTTTTTTTTACTTTGTCAATATCTGCTCTACTGTTACTTTCTATCATAACTATACATTTCCTTGTGTCTGTCTCAGACAATGTCAGACAGCCGTGTGCACCAGCTGCGTGCGCTCCAGGGCATCATCAACGAGATCTCCCGAGCCATCATGTGGGTGAATGAGAAAGAGGAGGAAGAGCTCATGTTCGACTGGGGAGACAAGAACATCGACCAGTACATCCCCAGGAAGCAGGAGAGCTACTCAGTAAGGACCTCCTCTTTTCTGCTGGGTGGATGTTTTCTGTCTTAGTTTATGGGCGTGATCATACCTTCAATATCTGATGTGTTTTATTTCCTATACCGATCAAATCTCAGTTAGAATTATGTTAGCGCTCAAGAGACAAAAGCTTCCCTTACGTTCCGTTCTCCTGACAGGGCCTGATGAGAGACCTGGAGGAGAAAGAGAAGGAGCTAAACAAGCTGAAGGTGAAGGCAGATGGACTCCTGAACAACAACCACCCCGCCTCTGATAAGATTGACGTAAGGTGTTTCTGGGTGTTCTTGTTAACCTAAACAGCCAGTTATTCATTTGGCTTTGCATTGACCACTCTGTGTGCGCCCACAGGCCTACATGGACACCTTACAGACCCAGTGGAGCTGGCTGCTCCAGATCACCAAGTGTATCGACATCCACCTGAAGGACAATGCGGCCTACAGCCAAGTAAGCGCTCGGCCCTGCGGTGAAAGTAGTGACCTGTATGTTTTGTCGCATGAACGCTGATCGAAGTCTTTTGCTGCCACTTTCAGTTTTTCAAGGAGGCCAACGAGACCTACGCGAAGCTGCAGAGAGAGCACGAGTCCATCCGAAACAAGTTCACGTGTGACAAGAACACCCCGCTGGATAACCTCACTGAACTCCTGAGAAACCTGGAGGTATCATCACGCTCATGCTCAAACAATTTGTTCTGTCGAGTGACAGGTTTAAATCATTTAAAAGTCTGGTGAACTGGTTCCGCCAGTTTTTTCTTTTTTTTAATTTTCTTTTCAAGCGACTAAGTGGAAGGCTTCTGAATGTCTGCATTCGTGTTGAATAGTTGCAGTGCATAGTGGCAGAGTTAAAAACACAGGTCTGATATCTGCATGTTCACAGAGAGAGAAGGAGCGTGTGATGGAGAATAAGAGGCAGGTCCAAAGTCTGGTCAACAAGTCTAAGACCATTGTCAGGCTGAAGCCTCGCAACCCCGAGGAGAAGAGCAGCAGCCCCGTCATGGTCCAGGCCATATGTGACTTTAAACAAGAACAGGTGGGGTGTATGCTCTCTCTCATACTCACACACATGAGCATGAGGTGGAATGTTACAAGTGTAACTCAGCGTCTCTTCTGCTTTGTGCTTCAGATAGGGATTCTAAAAGGGAATAAAGGCATCCTGAAGGATAACTCGCAGCGCAGCAAGTGGCTGGTGACGGGACCCGGAGGCATGGACATGTTGATTCCCTCTGTGTGTCTGAAGATCCCCCCCACCGAACCCGCTCAGCATCGGCCTCGCCAACAAGTAAGAACCGTTCAGTCAATGTAGACCGGTGTAGGTCTGCGGAAAATCCTTTTGGTGGGGGCGGTTCAAAATGTGTCAGCTCCAGGGGATTCATCATGTAATGAATATATTGGATACATCACATTTACAAGCCTCCAGTCCTTTACTGCGTAACTGTTTCAAAGACCTTAAGCAGTCAGAAAATAAGCTGATACCAAAAAGGAGCAAGTAATCATTCAGTTAAAATGAAAACGTGGGAAACATTTTGATAAATATTACATCATGTTTATCATGTAGTGTCTGCATATTCATGGCTTGTGCTGTCCCTAGGAATGAGCAGTATTATGAAGCCATCATGAGCATCTGGAATCAGCTCTACATCAACATCAAGAGCCTCATCTCGTGGCAATACTGCCTCAAAGACATGAATTACATCAGCTCCCTCACTGTCAGCATGGTAAGATATCGCAAAGACTGCAACAAACGTAGCCAATTCTGAGTTTTGCTGTTACAATAACTCACTGTTTTCAAAACCAAGCAAAGTCGAATTCGATTTTATTTCCGGCTTAACTCGAAACTCTGTATTTGCTTACCTCCTGTGACTCGTGCTTAACCCGACTCCTCTCCATTGTCTCTCAGCTGTCTAAGATGCGTCCCGATGAGTACCGCAGTATCATCAAAAGACTGGAGACTCACTACCAAGAGTTCCTGCGTACCAGCCAAGGTTCTGAAATGTTTGGGGAAGATGAGAAGAAAACTATCCAGGGCCACTTTGATGAAGCCCAGAACCACTACGATACCCTGATTATCCAGCTGCCTGCTTACAGTGAGTGTAAAATGTTTTTAACTAATCCTCCACTACATTTGCAAAACTACTGCTGTTTTTTCCCCCCACAATACATTAATGTTCTTCTAATGTTCCACCAGCCAATAAAGGGGATGAAGGGGTGAAGCCTGAACCCCCAAAACCGAAGCCTACGTCTTCCACGATCCACGAGACCATTGTCATCAAGGACACTTCCCAGCCTCCCCCAGCCAGCTCCACCCTCAGCCTTACCCTGCTCAGTAGTCTGCAAGAACTTCGACGCAGGCTGGAGCTGGCAGAGTCTGGCCTCACCAGTCATCTCCACGTTCCCCTGGGGGACAACAGTGTGCACGAGTGCTCGGTGCACATCCAGAAGCTGCAGGTGTGTAACTTTTCTTTCATTGTTCTATCCAAATAAAAGTGAGGTTCTTCTTGGCTACCTTTCAAAATGTGCAAAATATAGATAAGAAACAAGTGATGCTCGTTTCTTATCTAACTTGTTTTTTACACATTGGTATCCAGACTGCGCACCAAGACTTGGACTCCATTCATGATGAGTACCTGCGACTAAGAGAAAAGATTATAAAGCAGCTGGACGGGATACCTGCCGACTCCGAGCAAGCCAAGTTCCTCCGCTCTGAACTGGAAATCATCAACCAGAAACTGGGAGGCCTGCAGGGTCTCTACCCGGCCTACCATCAAAGGTGCATTATTGTAGTCTGATCGCATCACCTTTTTATCCATCCCACAATTATTTAGAAAATACTGCGCAAACAGAATTAAATGTAAATGTCAGCAATTGACAAGAAGGAGTGCATTTAATGTGATGGCTTTGTGTCGTTAACAGGCTGTCAGCTCTTCAGGCCTTGCTCCAGAGCCTTCTCCAGGCTGAAGATATCATTAAAGTCCATGAAGCCCGGCTGACAGAGAAGGAGACCACCTCTCTGGACCTTCGGGAGGTGGAAAACTATCGGAGCACGTTAAAGGTTTGACACACTTTTTATATTTAGTTTGAACTGCAGTCTCTTGCGTTCCAGTTTAAGGACTTCAGGACAAATGGCATTAATTAGTAGCACTTACTGAATCCTCTTTGTCCTAAAAAGACCACACTTAGTAGTAAACCATCACCTACACAGAAGTTCATTCTTGCACTTGGAAACAGTGTTTGTGAAAAAAATAATAGTAACTCAAAGGTTTACTTATCAACTTCTTTTCCTGAGCTTTCAACCGCATCTCACAGTCTTTATGTCTCTTCAGTCCACAGCGACTGGAATGGGTTCTAATCCACACTCCTGTGTGCGACAACTTGTTATTACAAACTTAGGTTCCACACTTGGGTCACATGACAAAACCCAGTGGTGCGACTGTGACAAAGTACATTTACTCAAGTAAATTTGTGGTACTTGAGTATTTCCATTTAATGCTACTTGTGCTCCACTACAATTCAGTTAAAAATAAAATAAATAATAATAATCCAATATATTAAAGCATAACACTTACAAAGGCCATCTTTCTGCATTATGAGGACTTTTACTTTTGATACTTTCGGGACATTTTGCTGATAATCCTTTTACTTAATCTGGCACACTGCGCCTTTAAGTAACATTTCCAATGCAGGACATAAACTTCTAATGGAGTATTTTAATATTGGAGTATTGCTATTTTTTACTTCAGTAAAGGATCTGAATACTTCTTCCACCACTGACATAACCGTAGCCATTCTCTGACAAAAAAACAATCATATCATGTAGTTATTGTCACAGCGCCCACCTCTAGATGTAAATAAGGCTTAAATAGGATGCCTGGTTATAGTTGAAATGAAGAATTTGAATCTATTTTGTGATTGTCTATTAAAGCAAATGAAGAGTGATCTGGACCAAAAAAGAGACCTGCTGACTGCTATGGATTCTGACCTGGCTAAAGCAGTGCACTGGAATGGTCACATCTCAGAGTCCTTCCACAAGTGTGACGGGGACTTGTCCAAGTACTCAGACCTGGTGGGTCAGATGTCTGACCGCTGGCGCCGCATCCAAACCCAGATTGACAGCAGGTGGGATCATCTGTTCATGTGCACACATTCCTTCAATACCCGTGAACCGGTAACAACATTAAAAATATCCGTTCATCCCTTCCTCTTCCTCCCACTCTTTCCTCCACAGAATGTGGGACTTGGAGAAGCAGGAGAAAAAGCTGAATCATTATCAGCAGAGCAGCACTCTCCTGCAGCAGTGGATAGACAATGCCAGGAAGCGCCAGGACGCGCTCCAGACCGTCAAACTCAGCGACATTCAGACTCTAATGGACCACCTCAACCAGCAGAAGGCACGTCTCTCCTTGTTTACGTCAACAGATTGTAATCAATAACGGATTCGATTAGATTTTGAATTGGAAATATCCACCATTTATTCAAATTGAGACACTGAGCATTGGTTTAATCGGTGAATTTAATGGCCCTTTTTGCTGACTGCACAGGCGCTTCACACTGAAATTAAAAGAAAGCAGGAGAAAGTAGAGGTTATGCAGAAAAGCGCAGACACCTGCGCTGTCTCCATTAAGGTAGGTCGTCAATTCATGTGCATAAAACCATTTCACACGTGTCAACAAGCAGATGAGCCCAAGCATGTGTGGTGCAAAATAATGAAGTCCATGTTGTGTTGTGGGTTTTCAGGACTACGAGCTGCAGCTGGCTTCCTACAGCGCAGGCCTAGAAACTCTGCTTAATATTCCTATCAAGAGAACGATGCTGCAGTCGCCCGCTTCTGCGGTCAGACAAGAGGTATGAGGAGGGCCTCTCCATTAAGTCACACTAAACCAATTTGCTGTTAATTATTGGTACACCTTAGTTATTACTACTATTTACTTGTTTATCCATGCTGTGGGACTTATTAATTATTATCTTAAACAATGGTTACGTCCTTTGTATTATGAGCTTATGTGATACTACCAATTTAACGGTCAATCCCTTAAATGCATCTGTCTGTTAACGTTCTCATTGGCATGTAATTAACACGAGAATATTTGACATCGGTATTCATCCACTCATTTTAACTCCCTTCAGGCGGCTGACCTCCATTCTCAGTACATAGAGCTACTCACCCGCTCCAGTGACTACTACAGGTTCCTTGGGGAGCTGATGAAGAACATGGAAGAGCTGAAGGTAGGGATCACAGTTGTCAAGTATATTGTGTTGGTAAAATGAATAGTATGATAAAAAATAACATATAGGTTTCTTCAATAATATGAAAGTAGGTCACTGAGGCTCTTTCTGTTTTTGTCAATACTCTCTTCAGATCAGAAACACCAAGATCGAGATGTTGGAGGAGGAACTGAGGCGTCTGAAGGACAACGTCCAGGATCACAACCAGAAAAACAAGTCTCTGGAGGATGCTTTGGCCCGCTACAAGCTGGAGCTCAGTCAATCACAAAGGGAGCTTATTTCTTTTGAAGATGTTAAGAGAACCACGGCAATACAAGTTAACGCTACCAAGGACAGCCTGGCTAGCACACACAGCCAGCTTCAAAAGCTCAATGACCAGCTGACCCAAATTAAGTTCCAGCTGGATGAAGAAAAGAGGAAAAGAAGGTTGGCAGAGGAGCGCTACACCAACCAGCAAGAAGAGTATGAGGCAGCTGTTCGCCGCAGACAGAAAGAACTGGAAGAACTCAACTGGATCAAGATTGACCTGGAAAAGTCTGTGAAGGACAAGGAACGTGAACTGGAGAGGATGAAGATACTGCTAGATGAGGAAGCAGCACGTCGGCGAAATGCTGAATCAGATATCTCAAAGGTAAGAACACAGTGCACCCAGGAGATTAATCAACTTAAGCAGACATACGAGACGGAGATCCACGTCACCAAGACCACGATCCTGAAAACCTCACAACAGAAAGAAGAAGACACGGCAGAGCTGAGACTGCAAATTGACAGACTCACCTCTGAGAAGAGAGACCTCGAGGAGGAGCTAAGGAGACTGAGGCAGTCCATTGCTCACACAGAAGAGCAGAAAAGCAGAGCAAATGCTTTATCTTTCTAACCTCTAACATTGCACATTGTGGTACTGAACAATCATTTAATTAATGCATACCTATGAAAATAATAAATATAATGTACACATCTTTTTAGATATATACATTATAAATTGGTTCAGACAGTACATCTGATTGCCATTTCTAAACATTCAATTAGTGATTGGTGACATCACAATTTCAATGTTGAATTAGAATTGTGGGTCTTTGTGGGCAAAATCTGGTTTTATTGGCATTTCTTTGCTGGCATAATAATGTGTTTTCTTGTCTCTCCCCAGACATCCACGAGGATGAATGATTCCCAAAGCCAATACAGCGAGGTGATGCTGGAGAGGGACAGTTTGCTGTCCAAGCTGAAACTGCTGGAGCAGGACAAGACTCGTCAGCTGCGCATAGAGGAGGAGCTCACTCGCATCAAGCTCACTCTAGAGACCGAGCTCCGCAACAAACAGCGGCTGCAGGATGAAAAGAATGCCGTCCTCAAGGATTTCAACTATTTTAAGAGCCAGTATGAGCTGAGAGACAGCGACATCAAGAGGTTTGAATCGGAAAGAGACCAGGCTGATCGAGACAGGCTCTCCCTGAAGAACGAGATTGAGAGGCTCATGAGGGAGCTTAAGAGTGTCGAGGAGAGGTACAAGAGTCATTTGTCGATCTCTGAAAAGGAGGCTTCAGACCTGGCTCTCAAGAGAGATGCCCTGGAGAGAGAGATACAGAGGCTGCAGCAGAAAAACAACACTCTGACCCGGCACACTCAGATGGATGAAAAGGTCCCAACAATCAATCCAGAAAAGTCCATGACAGTGAAGGGTCTCCGTGAGGATGTCTCTCTGGCAGAGCTCATCAAATCTGGACTGCTGGATAAAACTGACTTGGCGAAGTACAACGAGGGAAAGCTCACCATCAGAGAAATTGAAGACAAGCTAAAGTCCTATCTCTATGGCTCTACCTGCATTGCGGGGGTCTATGATGAAGCCAATGACCGAATAATGCCCTTTTATCAGGCAATGAAGGAAGGCCTGCTCATGAGAGGAACCACCCTGGAGCTTCTTGAGGCCCAAGCTGCTTCTGGCTTCATTGTTGATCCAGTCAACAATGTGTTCTTGACAGTAGAGGAGGCCACAAAGAGAGGCCTGATAGGAAAAGAGTTTAAGAATAAGCTGATGTCAGCAGAGAGGGCCGTAACTGGATACAGAGACCCATCCACAGGAAAGACAATCTCCCTCTTCCAGGCTATTGAGAAAGATCTTATTGAGAAAGGTCATGGAATCCGTCTTCTGGAGGCCCAAATTGCCAGTGGTGGGATAATTGACCCCAAAGAGAGCCACCGTATTGATGTTGCTGTTGCCTATAAAAGGGGATATTTTGATGAGGAGATGAATGAGATTCTAACTTATGAAGGAGATGACACAAAAGGGTTCTTTGACCCTAATACTAAAGAGAACCTGACATATCTTCAACTTAAGGACAGGTGCATGAGAGATCCAAAGACAGACCTAATACTCCTGCCTCTAAAAGACAAGAAGAAGCTCCAGAAGTCACAGGAGAGCCGCAGCAATGTCCTTCGCAAGAGGCGAGTTGTGATCATTGACCCAGACACTGGGCTGGAGATGTCAGTGAGGGAGGCCTATCACCGGGAGATAATTGACTACAACACTTTCCTGGAGTTATCGGAGCAGGAGGGCGAGTGGGAGGAAATAACTATCACAGGGTCTGATGGCTCTGCACGTTTGGTGATAGTGGACAGGAAAACAGGAACCCAGTATGACATCCAGGACTGCATTAAACGCGGTGTCATTGACGACAAGGCTTTGGATCAGTATCGTGCCGGAACACTAACATTGACCCAGCTCGCTGACCAAATTACCAACTGAACCAGCAGCACGGCGATGACATGTTGATGACATGGTCACCTGCAGCAGTCCCACCCAGCTCGCGCCTTCTTCTCCTACCGTTCGTAAACGCTTCAACATTATTTCGATTACTGTTTCCCCCCCTGAGATGTTCGATGACCACAGCCCTGTGGCGGCTATATTTGACACAGAGACCTTGGAGAAAATCACTCTGTCTGAAGGGCTCCGAAGAGGCATCGTTGACACTATTACAGCACAGAGGCTACTGGAGGCCCAGACATGCACAGGTGGTATCATCAACCCTGCCACCGGTGAGAGACTGTCGCTGCAGGATGCTGTCCATCAGAGTATCATCGATGACAGCATGGGCGCTAAGCTGAAACCTGCCCAGAAAGCCTTTGTTGGTTTTGAGGATGTGAAGACTAAGAGAAAGATGTCCGTAGCAGAGGCAGTGAAGGAGACATGGTTGCCCTATGAAGCTGGCCAGAGATTTTTGGAGTTTCAGTACCTGACTGGAGGCCTGATTGAGCCTGGCACTGGACATCGTGTCACTATCGAAGAAGCTATCCGCAGAGGTTGGCTGGATGGTCAAGGGGCCCAGAAGCTTCAGAATACACGGAACCACCAGAAGAACTTGACCTGTCCCAAGACCAAACTGAAGATCTCCTACAAGGAGGCCATGGACAGCTGCATGGTGGAAGAAAGCAATGGTATGAAGATGTTGCAGGCCTCTTCAATGTCCTCCAAGGGAATCAGCAGCCCTTACAATGTCTCAAACCCGGGTTCTCGCTCTGGGTCCAGAGCCGGTTCCCTAGCCGGCTCCAGGAGTGGATCTCGTAGAGGCAGTGTGGATTATTCCTCAACTGTCAGCTATAACTTCTCCTCCAACACTACCAGCTACAGCTCCAACGATCACTTTTAATACACACCATAAAAAAAAGCTAGACAGCAGTTTGCTTTTCTGTTTGCTTTTCTAAATGTTAGCTTGAGTGCAGTTTTTGGTGTTTTAGTGTTTCAATATTCAACTTAATACAGACTATGATTAATACTTCTAACGCATATATGTTGAATGAATATATTTTTCATAGCTCATTTTAATATAGGGATTTTTGGGGCAATTTAACAATTTCTTATTAGAAAATATGCTTGTTCACCTCTGTTTCAGCATGCAGTCAAAATTAAGTTTCCTATTGTTCATTCCTAATTTTTTTGCACCTTGATTTATGTTGTTTTTCATTCATGTTTTTGAAAAAAGTTGTTTTGTTAATTGCAAATGCTGAAGTTTAGCTTAAAATACTGACTTGACAATGTAATGATCAACAATGAAAATTCCTTGCCACTAAAATGTTATTCTCACGTGATTGAAAATAAAGTTGTCACCACAATTTTGATTCATTCATTTACTCGCTGGATGTCTGCATTAAAAGCTGAAAATGTTCACTGCATGAGGAGAGAGCAGTATCTATTGTTACCTGTGGATGGCGCCAATTGTCATGATAAAACTACAGTTGCAAGCCTGTAGCCCTCTAAGCACACCAGAGAGGTGGGAAACAAAATTGTATATTCTATGGTATAATACAAGCAGGACTGTAGTGTTGGAAATATTTATGGATGGAAATGTAATTTCAACAGCAATGCATGCTGTTATTTTTTAATCTAATAATCATGGTCTCACCTATATATATTAACAAACATTGGTATTAATAACCAATTAATTAGTCATTAAATAAAAAATGATCCAGCAAGTTTCTCCTGTGGTCTAATGGTAATTAAACTGCGTATATAATATAATAATTTAAACAATAATTTATTTATTTACGAAGTCATTCCTTGGATGGTGCATTCAGCCCAAACAGGTCAAACCAAATCCTTTATTTCTAACATGAATACGGAATGTACCACTTCTATTGATCACTGTGCCAATGACACACATGAATATAACAATTGGACATATTCACAGCACCTTTCTGCGCCGGTCTATTAGAGCTACCACCGGTATGTTCAACTTCTAGAATCATACTTACCGCTACACTAGCTGATTGAATGTCCTATAATCTTATTAAAAAAAAGCTCACTTCATTACAACCACTCCTGCTAACTTTACCTATGTCATCGTCCCTCTCCCCCCTGACATGTGATGGGTTTTGGGGGGGTCCAGTGGGAGGACGAGGGAGGAAGCCTCCGTCTGCGTGTGAGGAGTGAGGGTGTGAACAAATGGAGACAGGCAGAGGAGGAGGAGGCCCTAGAGAGGGGAGGTAGGTGGAAGGGGGAGGGAACAAGGGAGACAGGCCTAGCGGCGCAGTGGGAGGAGGACTATCCCATGCCAGGACTTGTGGCGGCTGCAGCGGCAGCACCGACTGGAGGAAGTGTGCTCGGGGAGGGGGGGCGCTGAGCTGAGCAGAGCAGAAGCAGAAGCAGTTCAGGAACCGAGCAAGGGCTTCAACTTTATCCCCGGCAGCCACAGCAGAAGGCCGAGGAGAGCAAATTCCAGGAGAGGAAAATGAGCCTCCCAGCCTGCACTAAGCCTGTATGACAGGCTGAGGGCTCTTTGATCAGGACTTTACCCGACTCGTCCTCTGTCTGCAGCTCCGACTGACAAAGGGGACACAGAGTAGAACCCCCCAAAAGAAGGGAAAGAAGAAGAATCAAAGTACTCGCCTTCAGTTTGAAAAGGTAAGGCACGGTGTCTGAACTTTTCCACGGTCAATCGTTTTGCACGGAGGGTTTCTTAAAGTCAGGCTGGTCAGTGCTTAAAAAAAAAAAGTAGGATTAGACTCCCACACACTGTAGTACTCTTTCCTCCCCCTTCTCTTTAGCCCTTTGCTCAGTCCCATTTCATTGAGTCTGCTCAGTTATTTAAAGTGCAAAACAGGGCACTGCTCTCTGTATTTACTTTGGCTCCTGCTAAAACCAGCGGTGTGTGTTGGTGCCCAAGCTCCTTCCTCCAGCACTCTGAAGACAGAGAAGGGACTCATTCAAACTGACCCAGCACTGATCTAGTGATTTTTCTTTTTTTGGGGGGGGGGGTCAATGTGAATGAGTATTATTTAGAGCCTTTGAATTAAACTCATTAAAAAGCTTGGCTTAAACTCTTAAGGTCTTTTTTAGCTTTTAAACGTCTTCCTCAATGAACTGTGTTTTGCAATGGCTATAATTTGGGGTTCCTTGCTGTTGTGGGCTCGGGTGCACTGGAGACCTTTTGTATAATGTGAAACACATGGGGTCATTCTTGTAGAAGACTTGCTCCCAGTAGTCTGATAGAGCTCCACCGAGAAGCCCTTTGGAGACTGTCTGGACTCCTCAGTCAGTGGATAAATGATGGAGACAGTCAGAGTATGGCTTCTTTTTTTTTTTTTTTTTTTCCTTTGAGCTACAGCTGCTGCGTGGTATTTGCGGCCCTAGGGCTATGCTTCTCAGGCAGCTATTGTTGATGACATGTACAAGCGTCCTTGCGTCACAACAGCTACAGCCCTCTTCACCTGAATATTGCGTCCCTCCCTTGCTTGGAAATCACACACACACACACACACACCTGCATTTACACCCTCTTGTGCGCCTCTCTTTCACGCAACATAAACCATGCAGGTTGTTCTGAACATTTTGCAGGCTAAACTCTTTCAAGATTAGCTTTAATTACAGGCCCGGCATGAGAGGAGAAACATTTTTCAACCGGTAATTACAGCTTTTGTTGGCAGTTCTATTTTGAGGTTGCTCCTATGAACAATATCTGGCCCCTCAAGGCAAAAGAAATGTGACAGAAACCCAAAGTGTCAGGTGGTGCTCGCAAAGTCCCGGGTTCGGGCCACAGATGAATTGGCATCCTGATGGTGTGGTTTGGACAGGTGGGGTTGGCGTGAGGGTTGGGGTTGTGTACTGTAAGCAGAACACCGTGATCTAACCCTGGGAGGAACAGCAGGGGACGGAGCACTGGGGCATTTCACTGTGTCGCAGCGGTGCCGCGGCCACTCGGCTGACATGTGTAAGCCATTAAACGGAGGGAAGGAGACCTGGAGAAGGAAGGAGAATGGAAGCAATAAAGGGGAAAAGAAAAGAGAGATGGAGGGAATGAGAGAGCGAGAGTGGGAACGTAATCCATTTTGGAACGCATTCCACTATGACCTTGGGATAGAAAACGGTAATTAGGGAGTACTTTAGGAGCCTTAAGGGTGCGCACTTTATGCCCGGGGGCTGTCATTTTTATTCCCTACAAAATATCTCATGAAAATGCGGGATAAATACACGTTAGAGTTCCAGGGTTGCTAAATAAACTTTCAAAAAATACCTAGCTCCCCATCTCCATTTTCAATAGTTCTCATGGTTTTGTTTATGTCAGTTCTTTTTATTTATTTATTTTATTTAACCTTTATTTAACCAGGTGAGTCCCATTGAGATTAAAAATCTATTTTTCAAGGGAGACCTGGCCAAGACAGACAGCAACACAAGAAACACTCCAGCAGTGAATAAGTGTCGGAGCCACAGCGTAAACATTTAGAGCCCCTAACAAACTGTGGCCTTGTTCCTCTCTGGGGGCCCTTCAACCAGCCTGTAGTGTCACTGTGGGCATGTTATCCCGCAGTATGAGGCGCGTGCTCGTGCCAAGTATGAATACAAGGCGGTTTGGAACAGTGAAGCTGATGGTATCAAGGTTAGGGGGCTATTAGATGTGAATGCTAAATACCAACTGGGGGCTACAGCCAGAGGATAATGGGTACAACTCCTGTCATCTGATGGAGTGGTAAACAGGCGTGAATAGTTCTTTACATGTGCTGGGCAATCGATCAAAGAAAGAAAGAAAGTTAATGTAACAAATTTAGTAAAAATGTACAAAAAAATCCATCAGGAAATCCCCCTGCAGGGCCCCAGACTTCCTGAAGCATTTATTGCACTTTAGGTGTTACTCAGGTTTGCAAATAGCTTCGGAGATCATTAATCTGTCCAGAGTCTCCCAAAGAGTCCACATTGCACTGTAAGTGTAGCTGTTTTTTTCCGATTGGTGCAAAACGGAGCCAGCTCCTACATGCTGGGTTTGATGAGCTTTATTACCGGGACTTGGATTTGAGTGCAGCACTGCAGTCTGAACCAGAGAAAGTTTGTGCTGAGTCTGGGTTTGGGTTCTTCTTTTTATTCTCCTGTTATTGAGGAACACCAGTGCACCTATTTTTTATTTTTTCGATCTCGGACGCATAATTTCAGTTTAATGGACTGAATTGACACAAAATGGAGGCCATTGCCACACCATGTCAATCATAAACTATAAGCTGGAGCCGACAGAAGCAACTCAGTCTGATTTTGGAGTGTGAATGGGGGGAAGGGAGGCCATGATTGCTTTCATATGTGCGCAGGCGTAATGTTTGTGGACAATTTAGTTTTCTTTAAATGACTAAAAAACACTTGGCATATGTTTCTAATTTGCGACCATTTAAATGTGGATTAGTCGATTTAGGTAGATTTAAGTGTGGTAAAACTAGACTGAAGTTGGGCCTCTGCAGCTTCTATAATATTGGGGTTGAATGCACTCCTGCTTCTTGTGATGAGGATTTTTATATTTAACATAGAATCAAAAAAGAGTGATACATAGATTGATTGCAAAAAATAAAAGTTGCTCAGCATGAAACTTCCCCAGCTGAGTGCTTACATTTGGACACTTGTTTTTTTATATTACAAGTTTTCTGAAAGTGTTATGTTTAGATATGCAATTGATACATAATGTCTTAATCTTAAATATGTGCTAATTTGCATAAATTGGATAAAGCCAATGTTGACATATGAGTCAGAGCTATTCAGAGTTTAGTGTGTGTAAGTGCTTCTCAAGTGGACATTTTTGGCCCAGAGTATGAGAAAAAACTGAATTTGAGAAAGCAACCTTAAAAGATATGTATTGTTAAATTATATACATTTTAGGGAAAACAAGTTCAAGTAATAAATATCACCATGAAACTCCCACAGTTGATTCCTTACATTAAGACAATATTCTTTTTTGTAATACAAGTTTTCTGAAAGTTTAGGTTTAAATATGCAAATGAGAAGTTCCTGGTGGTCGCTGATGAGGTGTATGTACTACTAGGTAGATGGGTGGGTCACAGATGAGATGGTAGGTATACTCTCCTATATTCCAGTGGCTTTAGGTTTAGGTGGGTACAATGTACATCGCCTGAAAAATAGTTTTGTCCACCTCGTATACCTGCGTATACCCTTCAAGACAACACTGCAAAAGAGGCAGCATCTCTGGTTTGTACAAATATGTAAAAGCAATCTGTACACTGATGGCTGCACTGAAATCGCTAATGGAAAATGCAGTTGGGGAGCATGTAGACATGTAGCAACCAGCCTAATCGCATACAAACATACTTTTGAGTAAATGGATCGGTTGCTGTGGCTCAAACCCCAGGCTCGGGAGAGTCTTTATTATTTGTGTTGAGACGAGCAACGTTTTTGCCAACTGTTGTCACCACAGTTGACTCAAAAATGAAAACAACTATGAGATCACTGTTCACATGACGAGGCCGTGAATTAACCCACAAGGTCTGACTAAGTGATGTCTGGATGATTTTGAGACAGTTCATGATGCTGTCTTCTTTCATCCCGTGGTTCACCTGCTCCCACAAAATGGAGGATTCCATACGGTGCGGGCCAGGTGGGGTGTGGCTCCTGAAATAGAAACGGGCTTCGTCCCAGCACTTTGATATGCCTCTCCATTCCATCTTCCCTGCATTTCTTTCACGCATCAATGGAATGTTTGATTAATTTATTTTCAGCGTTTTTGAGCCTGTCCCAAGTGATGGTTATGCATGTGTGAATGTGGCTGACAGCACCCACGCAGTCTAGTCAAGCTCTTACCTGCAGGGGTTGGAGCTGGGGGTGCCAGACACACCCTAATCCCCCAACATCCTGACCTCGGTAAACCTGTCGCTGCTTGTTCACGGTAGACCTCGCAACCCGTTTACTCGAATCTCTCTGCCTACCCGGCTCCTCTGTCAGCCTTGCTCTCCCAGTGTCATGGGTGGGCTCTGGGTTTTGAGTTCCTTGGTACTGCTTATTCTGCCTTTGTGAGCTAATGCTGCGCCTCAAACCAGGAACAAAAGCAGTCGGTGCAAATTAAAGACCAATTATCTTTAGTGCGTGCTGGGGCAAGTCGCTCATGTTCGCTTGAATGATGAGTGGGAGAAGTGAGAGGTCTAGTAGTAGGAGGATGTTGGTTACTGCAACATTGCGCGTTTCATGAGAAATTAATCATTCAAAGTCGATATTTAGAAAATTTTGAATTATTTTATAATGTGATTTTACTATTTATGTATTTAATTTAATTTGGTTGAAACCTTGATTTCTCTTAGTTCAGTTGCCCTGAAATTAGTAATGTAATCAGTTATTTAATAGTTTTTAAGCATGTAAAAATGAAGCTAACTTTTCTGCTAGTAGCTGGTTAGCTTGGTTTAGCATGAAGACTGGAAACAGGGAAACGGCTAGCCTGGCTCTATCCGTACTCAGTCATAAAGTTTGCCAACAGCACATCCACAAACAAAAGTGTGAAAAAAAAAAAACATGTTGTGGTTATGGAACTTACTATTTCTTAGCGTAAGTAGGAAGCTAAGAGCCCGGCACATGACCCTCTGTGTCATTTTTCACACTTTGTTTTTTGTTTAAACTTGTGAGATACATGATGCTGTGTGTTTCTCGGCAATTTAGTTTTACCTCATATGGACAGAGCCAAGCTAGCTGTGTCCCTGCTTCCAGTCTTTATGCTAAACAAAGCTAACCAGCTACTAGCAGCAATGTTAGGTTGATTTTTACCGTAGAGACGTGAGAGTGGTATCAATCTTTTCACGTAACTCTCGGCAAGAAAGCATATTTTCCCATAATGTCAAACTTTAAATACTTTAAAACGGATCTTAAAACACCAAATTAAGTAAGTAAGTAAAGTTTTTGTCAGCAAGTGCTTGTTAGATAGGGTACCTTCCCCATTTCCATTTGGTGCAGTACTTTGACACCTCCATGACAAAGCCTTCCTCCCAAGCCCGTGCCCTGGAGAGACACACAGAGCCGAAGTACTGGCCATCCTGTTCATTAATATCCCATTAGTCAACAGTTTTCCTGTTAGAGTCTAAGGGGAAATAGACTAACCCCGCCATTAGTTACAACAATCCCCGAGGACCGCTCCCACCACCTCCACCAACACACACGCACACACACACCCAGCCCTGTTTCCCCGAGTGATGACCTCTTCATACACATGGCCTCTTTCATTCCGCTCTGAGGGTTGGTTTAAGCCGTGGCTGCACTGTCCCTGGTTTATGGCTCCCGCTCTGGCCCCCTTCAAAGTGTTGGGATGTAGCCTGCAGTCATTGCAGACTTAATTGACGGACACATTCTTGACTGTGGGTCGTTCAATCACAACAAACAATTATTCAAGAAGGATGATGACATCTTTGGGAGCTTTGGCGGAAAGTGTTTGTTTGTGTGAAATCTGAAACATTTATCAAGCTCTTTTGATCAGTTATCTCGTACAAATGCTACACACAAATATAGATTCGTAGGTTTTTACAAGTCATCGACATTTGTTCTAATTATGGCTCTCTCAAAAGGTAGGATTTGGTTTGTTTTATTGACAATAATCTATTATATTTATAAAATACAATATTAAGTCCAGATAAAAAGAGAAAAGTAAAAGTTAAGTCAAAAATAAGTATATAAAATACCAAAAATAATAGAAAGAAAAATAGGAACTATACAAGAGCATTAAACTCAATACTACAAGGCAAGTACAAACACAGTACCCACAGGGATGTACTTCAACTAATGCAATACTGCTGCAAATGAAGTGACATAGTTGTGTGATTAGTAGCTACAAAGTATAGTCTATGTAATATTATACCATCCACTATGTACGATTACTTGTAAGATACTTGATCATATTTGTCTGTATGAATATAGAAGCGTGATACAGTACATAAAGTAATACAGTACAACATGGGACTATTCAATATACTATAGTGCAGTACTATAGCATGTAAAGTATTATATAGTATGATTATAGTATAATATATATATATATTATAATATATAATACATTTTATATCGCGTTTTGTCAGGGATTATAAAAATGATCGCTGAAAAAACAATTAGTTTGTTTGATCTATAGTTGAATCGAGGAATGGCGTCGGCACTAGTGACAGCCGCAGGCAACACTTTGCTATTCTTGGGCTGACAACCAGCACAGAGCACACAGAGATGACTAGATAAGAGACTAAGGGATGTATCTGTGGTTGTGGTGGGGTGAGACAGGCTCTCCCTCCGGACCACCAGTGCAGGAAGTGCCATGAGGTCACAGGGACACGCCATCACCCAGGGATTTACAGCAACTGGTTCTATCCGGAATTGTTTAAAAGTTTTTTTTCTGTCTTTGTCGATGTTGCTCCGACTGACTGGGAGGGGGGGAGGGCTACCACTGCACTGTATATCTTTTTGCAGTGGAGATAAGTGGCACTAATCTCTCACATGTTCAAAAAAGCTCTTGATTTATGTTGTTTTGTTTCAACCAGTAAAGTGATTGTG
Organism: Anarrhichthys ocellatus; assembly: GCF_004355925.1. NCBI lineage: Eukaryota > Metazoa > Chordata > Actinopteri > Perciformes > Anarhichadidae > Anarrhichthys > Anarrhichthys ocellatus. The sequence goes on along the minus strand of NW_022280599.1, from coordinate 811 downwards.
ACTCATACTATTGACCGTTTCTGTGCAAACAGGACACCCTCTGTCATACAATCTGGAATTGAGGTCGATCTCTAAAGATTTCTGCGGACACAATGACTAAAGCGGAGGACTTTGACCGCCAAATATTGACTGGAGCAAAGTCACCTGCTTTAAGTGGGAACGGTGTGAGGTTATTGCAGGGCCTGAGTCACCCGTGTCTCTGCTTGGGTATTTTCAACAGGAAGTCCCGAGATTCAGCAATGGAGGAGGGATACGAACTCGACCTGACGTACATCACGGAGCGCATCATCGCCGTGTCCTTCCCCCGGGGGTGCACGGAAGAGATCTACTCCCACAACCTGAAGGATGTCACGCGAATGCTCAAGTCCAAGCATGCAGACAATTACCTGGTCAGTGCTCGCCCGCGTGCCGCTCGCTACCTCACCTTGAAGTGAGCCCAGGTGTCAAAGTGCAAACAGTATTGATTTTGGGGCCGATGGGCTCTCATGGGATATTGATGCGAGCGTATTGATCTCAGAGCGCATAGTGCATCTTTCACTCATGCTTATGTAGGCAGAATGCAGTGATCTAAGAGACAACATGATAAGTCACTGGCTGTGTTGTGTGTTCTCTTTAGATTATCAACCTGTCGGAGAAAAGACACGATCTCACTAAAATGAACCCGAAGGTGAGTTCACATTTACTGTGTCATCTGTAAAATACAGTTTATAATATCCTAGCAGGATGAGTATATCAATATCCATCAGCTTGGAAAAGAACCGGTACAATTCATTTCAATGGCAGAATAGCTCTCTGTTCATCCTCTTTGATC
>NW_022280598.1:0-24657 GCF_004355925.1 Anarrhichthys ocellatus | reverse complement strand
ATAGATAGAGATATATAGATAGATAGATAGAGATATATAGATAGATATATATATAGAGATATATAGATAGATATAGATAGAGATATATATATTAGTGCTGGGCAACGTTTACAATTTTTAATCGCGATTAATCGCATGATTTTTTGGGGATTAATAGAGATTAATCGCATTGTTATGGCAAAGTTCAATAATGAATTCATAAGTAGTGTATTGTGCACTTTTATTTTGAAAGTACTGCTATATGAACAAAGGGCAATAACATTTGGTTTAAACACATCAGGTTCTTGTTAGCAGCAGTGTTCTCTTTACACAGCAGCAGTTCTATCTCTTCACTATCTGTGGTCAGTGTGTGACTGTGTGTGAAACGTTCCACTGCTGTGCAACAGGAATAACATGTTTCAGCACGTTTCATCTACATGTGTGTGTTGTGTCTTCATGACAGTCAGAGCATGTTAATGCAGCTCTACTCTTCATCAATATAATGCTGTAACTCAGATCCAGGAGGAGCAATGTGGATTCTCAAAGGATCGTTGGATCGTGTTCCTCAGAGAGTCCTGTGGGGGTACAGCAGGAATACGGGTACCTGGGTCAGTACTACGAGCCATCCGGTCCTTGTTTAACCAAAGTCAGAGCTGTTTCCAGTGGTCGTTGGCCTCCACCAGGTCTCTGGTCTACAATCCTCTGTGATTTTCATGGACAGGATCTCAAGGCCCAGACGGGGAGGAGAGGCTCTGGTTTGAGGACCTCAGAATTGCGTCTTTTCTCTTTGCAGATGATGTGGTTCTGTTGGCTCCTTAAGAACGTGACCTTCAGCAGCACCGGGGCAATTTGTAGAAAAAGAGGCAGAACCTCCAGGTTCTCTGCTGGTTTGGGACTGAGTCTCTGCTCAAAGAGAGTTCAAGTCTCTCTGGGTCTGGTTCACCAGTGAGGTTCAGATGGAGCGTGAGATGGAGGTTTGATGAAAACGTTGAACAGGACCGCTGTGGTGAAGACTAAGTTCTGGATCCACCAGTCCGTCTCGGTTCAGACCCTCCGCTGTGGTCATGAGCTTTGGGTCGTGAAACAAAGCACGAGATGGAGGATCCTTCGTAGGGTGTCTGGACTCAGAGCTCAGAGTATCTGATCCTTCAGGTCTAAAGGAGGCTCAACATCTGATCAGGATCCTCTTGGACGCCTCCCTTTAGAGGTTTTGGTCAGAGGCCCAGTGAACCCACAATACTGAGTAATGAAAGAAGGGCTAGTCTGCTTCTCACTTTCCACACCGGTCTGGGGATTGAACCACCAAGCTCCTCTTACCGTTACTCCACCACTGCCACAATGAAAGGGTCGATAGTGGTGAAATGGTTTCTGGGTATTCAGCTGTGAGTTATTGAGGGCAGTAAGTTATTGGTTTCTGATGTCAGAGGTTCCTCTGAGCAAGGCAGCATCAACAAAGACAAGAAGTTCTACAAAAACAACACTTTTATTTTTTAAACAAAAATCATCACAAATTGTGTTTGAATCTGTTTACCTGTGTGTACATGTTTATGTGTGTACCTGTATGTTTATGTGGTGTGTGTGTAGCTGTGTGTGTACAGTGTGTAAATATACACATGTGTTTATGTGGGTTTAGTGAGCAGCTGGCTGGAGAAGTCGTACAGATCTTTGTTGACTTTCTTCAGAGTCTGAACTTCTTCTTCAAGCTCGGCTACTCGAACCTTCGTGTTCTCTCCGTCACCGAACACCGACTGAAACACATATTATCAGAAACATGCAGTCAGCAGGTGTAAACATGTACGGTGAGGAAAGAGGACTCTACGATCTATAAAGGTGTAAACATGTATGGTGAGGAAAGAGGACTCTACGATCTATAAAGGTGTAAACATGTATGGTGAGGAAAGAGGACGATACAATCTATAAAGGCGTAAACATGTATGGTGAGGAAAGAGGACGATACAATCTATAAAGGCGTAAACATGTATGGTGAGGAAAGAGGACGATACAATCTATAAAGGTGTAAACGTGTATGGTGAGGAAAGAGGACGCTACGATCTATAACCTTTTGAAGGGGCTGAAAGCAATTGGACAATTGGCTGATCAGCTGTTCCATGGCCAGGTGTGTGTTATTCCCTCATTATTTCATTAACAAGGAGCAGATAAAAAGTCTAGAGTTAATTTCAAGTGTGAGATTTGCATTTGTAACCTGTTGCTGTCAATTCTCAATATGAAGTCCAAAGAGCTGCCGCTATCAGTGAAGCAAGCTTTCATTAGGCTGAAGAATCAAAACAAACCCATCAGAGAGATAGCAAAAACATTAGGTGTGGTCAAATCAACAATTTGGTACATTCTTAAAAAGAAAGAAAGCACTGGTGAGCCCAGCAACACCAGAAGACCAAGGAAAAACAACTGTAGTTGATGACCGAATAATTCTTTACCAGGTGAAGAAAAACCCCTTCACAACAGTTGGCCAGATGAAGAACACTCTCCAGGAGGTAGGCGTATCCGTGTCAAAGTCAACAATCAAGAGAAGACTTCACCAGAGTACATACAGAGGGTTCACCACAAGATGTAAACCAGAGGTTGCCAACACGGTGAGTCGCCCGCAAGGCATGTTCTAAAAGTAGCACCAGTATGAAGGCAAATCACTGTCACAATACGAGAGCGCAAATAAGATCGATCTCTGTGTGTGTGTGTGTGTGTGTGTGTGAATTAAACAGCAGCGCACGTAATTTACTTTGACGAGCACTTTCACATCCCTCCGTGTAAAATATCTCTGCTCGGGCAAAATTGCAGCCTGCGAGGAGAAAACCCTGCTTTGAGTGCGAGGTGCGTCCCGTAGCGTGCGAATCCCATCACCGCTCTTCTGCTCGCTCGCGAGTAGTTTTTCTTTTTGACACCAAGTGGGCGGACCCAGTCACCACTGTATAACTACATTTAATTGGTTACAATCGTCTTTGGATTGGCCGGATATCACTCGGATATCAATCTTACATAACTGATCATTTGTATAAACACGGGACAGAGTTCATGATTTGTTCAAAAAAGTTACAAAGGTAGTGGTTAGTACAAACGAGACATGATGTGAAGATATGTTAGAAGTGATAATTTGTACAAATATAACAGGTGTGATTTTGAAAAAAAATACACAATCATTGTTAATAATCATTGTGAGGAATAATTAACTGACATGTGATCAGACAGTCTCTTCACATTTATTATTATTATTATTAAAAGGTGATCTGTGCAACTTTGTTATTCAGGAAGTTTGTATCAAACAAGTAGCCCTTCGTACTACTCGGTACCCTTGAAGTAGCAAACCCTAACCCTGAATAATGAAATAAGTAAATGTAAACTAATATGCAAAGCTCCTGGCTACCTCCAGTTGTACATTTACAAATGTTTTATATCCAGCCATGTTCTCCTGAACGACAATCTGTTTGTTTTGTTTTTTACACAAATGAATGGCTGAGAGGTTTATATTTACGAGTACATTGTTTGCATCTTGTAATAAATATTGATATGTTCTTGATCACTTTGTGTTTATTTGCCTTTTCTGTTGAGAAGATAACAGACTTGTGGGTTTTTAGGCACTGATGGCCTTCCAATGTCATTTATAAATGCTTTGTAAGCAGAGATAGTCCTCACTTTAGATGATTATTAAAGTGTCGATAACTGATAATCAATGATTATTAGTTTAGTATTGATAACTGATAATGATTATTGAAGTGAGCAGACACTGTGTCTCCTTTTTTCAGCTTTGTGACATTTTGTATTTTTGACATTTAGTTTGTTTACAGTCTCTGACCTTTGACCTCTGACTAAACTATCTGAGTCGTCTGTTGAGTCATGAAAACATGAAGACATGAAGAGTTTTTAAAGGTTTAAAGAGACATAACAACACAAACGGCCCTCATGTCCACCGTCTGTTCTCTGATGATCATTGATCACATTCACCATCAATGTGTTAATGAGTAGCTAATAGCGCTAGTAGCACAACACAACATTTACCCAACTATTAGCACCTGAGCCCCGCCCCCTCTCACCTTGTCAGTCACAGCGTTCATCAAATAGTTCAGTTTATCAGCTTTCTGCAGGTACGTCTGCTCGTCCTCCTAAAAACACAAGAACATTTCAAAATAAGAGAGGTCAGTTTATCAGCTTTCTGCAGGTACGTCTGCTCCTGTGAAACATTCGGACCCCGTTTTTAAACGGACTCTTGACATAATAAAGTGCCAATCACACCTGTGGGTCACAGATGTCGTCACCTGACTCACCTGTGAGTAGCATCCCAAGCGGACACACACATCACCTGTCTCACCTGTGAGTTGCATCCCAAGCGGACACACGCATCACCTGTCTCACCTGCAAGTTGCGTCCCAAGCGGACACACACATCACCTGTCCCACCTGTGAGTAGCGTCCCAGGCAGACACACACATCACCTGTCTCACCTGTAAGTTGCGTCCCAAGCGGACACACACATCACCTGTCTCCCCTGTGAGTAGCGTCCCAGGCGGACACACACACATCACCTGTCTCCCCTGTGAGTAGCGTCCCAGGCGGACGGACACACACACACATCACCTGTGAGTAGCGTCCCAGGCGGACACACACCTCCCCCGACTCTCCGCCCTCGGAGGTGTGCAGGTGTCGGCTGAAGCGCGGCAGAGGGACGGCCGGCCGGCTGTCGGGCAGAAACATGTTCGCTGGAGCCGCCGTGATGATGGCGTTCGTCACCGGACCTGAACACACAGACAGGAAGTGATGTCAGAGGACTGCAGGTAACGGCAGTGAATCGTAAACATTCAGTCTGCACCTTGTCATTCTTTTCAATATCGATCAATCTGCTGATTAATTATTCTATTAGTGTCTTCAGATGTGTTGATGATCCACTTTACTTAGAGATCAAGAGGGAGGTTTTATTGATAAAAGCCTAAATAATTCATTAGGATTCCTCTTCTGTTGAGTGACAGTAATATCTCTTGAACAGACCAATGAGCTGTCAGCTGACCTGTGACATCCACAGAATGAGGGTGGAGCCTCAAAGTGTAACCTGAAATGACCTGAAAGCTGCAGCAGTGAGAAATACTGCAGTTATTACCAACATGTACATGAAGTAGAATACATCTTCCATTGATCACGCTGTTTAATGAACAGTGTCGCTTTAGGGTTATTACCTCATCTCATTGTTCATGTAAATGTAGATGATGCTGCTGAAACGCAATTAATGTGTGTCTGTGTTATTGTTGCATTGAATGAGAATGCTAAAACATTATGCTAAATTATCTAAATCGACAAACATGTGTGTAATCCATGGTACAGTTCAAACTGGATTAAATAAAAGTATGTATCTTGTCGTTAACTTTTGGGTCCCATGGGGGAACACAAGTGGGGGGCTTCAACTCTATTGTGTGATCTTAAGCCAGACAATTCATATATTTAGTTTGGTTTGGACGCCTTCCTGCTCCCCGTTTTCTTTACAGTGTTTGGTGATGAATGTAGGGCTGGTCACTAACAGGTTAACAGCTGGTCCACCTTAAGAGCCTTTTATTCACCTACAGACTGCAGAGAGACTGGAGGAGCCCAGAACTGACCATCAAACTTTCATAACAACTCTGATAGAGATGAACACACCCAACATATAGATGCTTCTGTGAAGAGATGATTCTTCATTTGTTTGGACTTTTATTTTTTTAGATGATTGGAATACTTTACTCTATAAAATGAAAGACAGATGCCGACCACAGCGAAGAAAATCAAATGTTTGTGAATAGTCTGTGAGGTGGATCAAGTCAGACCAGCATCAGAAGTATCAGCGTACCAACACAAATGAGATGAGACGGTTCTGTGTGGAACCAGAGCGACGGCTCAAACATCACAAGATGTTCTTCATCAAGCTCCTTTAAAAGATTCACCGTTAAATATTGAAGCTGCTCAACTTCTGAAGTAAAATATTTAAGCAGCTCCAGCTTGAGATTCTCAGTCTGAAGGAAAAACTCAACACATGGTCATAAAACAAATCTACCTAACAGGTGAAAAGATCAACACTAAATATCCAAACTTGTAAAAGTTAGAGGTGAAGATGGTGAATACTAAATATTTAAACTTGATACTTGTAAAAGTTAGAGGAGGTCAGGGTTAGTTTTGATATATATACACACACACATATATATATATATATGTGTAAATGTACTGTATATACAGTGGGTACGGAAAGTATTCAGACCCCTTTAAATTTTTCACTCTTTGTTTCATTGCAGCCATTTGCTAAAATCAAAAAAGTTCATTTTATTTCTCATTAATGTACACTCAGCACCCCATCTTGACAGAAAAAAACAGAAATGTAGAAATTTTTGCAAATTTATTAAAAAAGAAAAACTGAAATATCACATGGTCATAAGTATTCAGACCCTTTGCTGTGACACTCATATTTAACTCACATGCTGTCCATTTCTTCTGATCCTCCTTGAGATGGTTCTACTCCTTCATTGGAGTCCAGCTGTGTTTAATTAAACTGATTGGACTTGATTAGGAAAGGCACACACCTGTCTATATAAGACCTTACAGCTCACAGTGCATGTCAGAGCAAATGAGAATCATGAGGTCGAAGGAACTGCCCAAGGAGCTCAGAGACAGAATTGTGGCAAGGCACAGATCTGGCCAATGTTACAACTTTTTTGATTTTAGCAAATGGCTACAATGAAACAAAGAGTGAAAAATTTAAAGGGGTCTGAATTCTTTCCATACCCACTGTATGTGCTGTTTATTTAAATGTTTTAAGTGCTCCTGTGAGGTATCTTAGTATGATTAATGGTACCCCTAGTGGTGAATATAGAATGTCACAATATATTTACTTATGGAAGGTATTATAAGTTTACAATAGGTTTACTTAGAAAGGATATTATATGTTACAGTATATTTACTCATTGAATGTATTGAACCATAAAAGTGTGACCGAGTGTCTTGGGTTGGTGTATGAGGGCACTTATCAAATAGTAATCACTGGAGTCGGGAGACCAGACATCTTGTTCAGCCCACGGCTACTCTCTTTATTATTGTTTTTCCCTTCGGCCAGAGGCGGGAGTTGCCTCTTCGCTACGGCAACCCTCAAGGGACATATCGTCAACACCAGAACGACAAACATGAGACAGTCTGTTACAAAAGTATAGTCACTGTATGTATTAAACACCGTGAGGGCCAGAAAGGGATTTCTGAGTGAGGCTTTTCAGAGCAAGCAGAGGGTCGCCAGCACCGAGTCAACAGGAAGTGGTCAGACGAGAAGGACTGACCATCGGAGTCCGGAGGAATCCAGCTAGACACTGAGCGAATACTGTCCAAAGCGAGGAGGGGACAGTACGATTGCAGCCAATCACTGAGCTGACACGGACATTTTCGGACACTTTCAGAACATAAAGAACACTGTTTCACTGGAGACCTGTCAGAGCTCACGGCGGCCATTTTACAGATAACTAGCACGGGCTGGACTGTTGGGTGGAACTTGTGTGTTCTCTGCTTCATGAAACATATACTATCGATAGTGTAATTAGGGCCCGAGCTACCGACAACGTCGGGCCGCGAAGGCCCTATTGATATTGTACCCGTTTGGGTAAACGTACGCATGGTTGGAGGACTTGCTATGGATGAAAACTCACCAAATTTTGGGGACTTGTCAGGCCTGGTGAATATAGCCATCTGAAAAAGAATGCATCTTTCTGTGTTAAGAAATGGCTCTCTAGCGCCCCTACAAGTCGGACCGGCGACGCCCCTTGGCCAGTATGTCCGATTGACTTAAGTGGACATGTGTGTCAAATTTCGAGTTAGAGCTACAAAATAGCCAATCAGACCCTAAGCTCCGCCTACTTAGATTTTCCACCATATTGAATTTAGTGTAAAACACATTTCTGCGAACTTCTCCTAGATGCTTAGTCCCATTACTACCAAATTGGCTGTGGATCATTACTGGATCTACGTCATCAAAACTTATCAAAAGCTTTTTGATATCTCTTTTCGTTTACAAGATATGTACCAATAAACTTCTTAGGGGCGTGGCTTAATATCAATACATATAACTTCTCAACCGTTTGTCCTAAAATTACCAGATTTTCAGCATATGTGCACATTGCATCCTCTAACATACCCTGAGATTTATTTTGCATTAAACAACTAGGGGGCGCTACAGTAAACCCTCGAATTTGTGCTTTTTGTCACTTTTTGCAGATTTCAGCCTTCGCACTTTAACGAACTCCTCCTACAGATTTTAAGCGATCAACTTCTCCTTTGGTCAGGATGCTCTTAAGACCTTTGTGATTAAAAGTTATCAAAATCGAGAGTTTTCATCAAAGAACCTTGACGTGGCGGCAATTTTGCCTCATTGTTTATGAAAAAATAAGTTCTTATAAGTTGTTATAACTCCAAGGTACATTATCCAATCCGCACAAAACTTCTTTTGCATGATGCTACTTCAAGCCTAAACATACTTCAATTGAAAAAAATTCAATAATTCATAGCGCCGCCTGCTGGCTAAAGGAAATGTCATATTCTATACTTTTATTTATTTCTCCGAGCCAGGTGACCTGATGAGTCTAAAATTTGGTAAGGATAGCCTTAAGACATTGATGATGCATCATCATGAATTTTTTGAGTTTTCATTGAACGCTGTTGCCGTGGCGACGCATAGTTTGCCATGAAAAAGGAAGCTGATGGTTTAGTGGGTTGGGATGCTCAACTCATGGAACTTTGTACATGTGTCACAGGTCATTGGAAGAAATAGTTTATATGATTTTCTTTATTGGCCGTTTTAAATTGCCTCTATAGCGTCCCCTACAATATTTCAAAAGAGCAGCCCCAGTGCTACGTTTTGGCTACATGTATGAAACTTGGTAGGCACATGTATCCTATGGAGACTTAAAAATAAGTCTCTTGGAACCATGCTCTAAACCCTACCGGAAGTCTGCCATTTTCAATTTTGTATGAATTTATACAATATGTCGACGATGCAGTCCTCGCAGTACGTTTCACTATCTATATATAAAATTTAGATGTATAACATTTGGGAAACAGATGTATCACATGTAGACTGATAAAGAAGCCCCTGGAGCTCTAAGCTCTAAACCCAACCAGAAGTCAGCCATTTTGAATTTAGTGAAAAAAAAACATTTTTGCGAACTCCTACACCGCCACCCCCGACACACTGGAGGATGCGAGGGCCCGTTCATCGCTGCTCGCAGCTTTAATTCAGTTTGCAACTGTTTTAGCTTCTGTCAAATTATTAAATACTTTTTTGAGTGTAAACCGGATCCAGCTGCTTTTTGGTACGACTCTGCTGTCGAAAGATAGCCGGTAGCTGGAGATGTGCGGCCTTCCACAGTTCTGCGAGAGGTTTTGAACTCAACACTCCCGACATGAAAACACATGAAGTGTTGTGACGTTGTGCTCCGCCTTCACTTAATTTCCGTGAAAACATTTAATTCTCTAGATTTCCAGTTTATCAGAAGGAAGCAACAAAGACAGAGCGGGTCCCTGTATTCAGTCGATCAGCCGACGCTCTGCCAGACTCATTTCACGCCAACAAAGGCTCCAAATCACAGCCAGGAAACAACGTGTGGGAGTGGATTTACTCCGACCTCCACCCTTCAGAAAACACTCAGCTCCCTCCAGTTGAAGAACAGAGCTCAGTACTCCGTTCTAGTGGCGGATCTTTTCCTGCCTGCAGCTGAGCCTCGGCCTGCTGTCACTCCAACTTCCTGTCTGGGGACTTTTCAAATTAATTTCCCTCAGATTACCTCGAGAATCAATTTAAGAGGATGAGCCACCAGAGGACAGGAAGCTGTTTGCAGTAATGAGTGAAGGAGCGAAGTCACGCTTACTGAAGGATCCACTGAACTCAGGCTGAAGACTCATCAGGCTGAAGACTCAGCTCTTCAAGAAGTACTACCCTGAGCCTTCCACTTAGCACTTATTGTATTCATATTAGTTTGTTGCACTTATTGTATTCGTATTAGTTTGTTTCTGTACTTTTGCTCTGGTTTATGCTCTTAGATGCTTGTTTAAAAAAGGAGATACACTTTTGACTTCTAGTGACTAGTAGTTCTCTTGAATACAGACGTTGAATACACTTATTGTAGGTCGCTTTGGATAAAAGCGTCTGCTAAATGACTGTAATGTAATCCAGTGGTTCTCAACTGGTCTGGCTGCGGGACCCACCATCACCCCTTAATGACAAGCCGTGACCCAAATCGCGGAACATTTTCAACTTCTCAAATGTATTTAATGAAAAGATTGTGTAGTTTGAACCTGAGCTGGAAACGTCCTCTGCAGTCGTAGTGTAGGGAGCTCTCTTGTGCAGATAAATTGTTCCGGTCAGTCCCCGTCCCACACATGTGTCACGTAAACGAGTAAAACTGCTTTGTTCGTTATGTATGTAGATTCGTCCATTTGTAATGCAAAATGACCACTTGCCTAAATTCGAACTGTGGTCTGCTGTTTGATGTCATCCGACATGTCTTCAATTCGCCAACTTAGTGTCATTAGACAGAGGTATAGTTTTCAGTTTATCCTCTGCTATGAGCATTACAAGGCATTCACACCAAATATTGTTGAGGAGTGTGAATAGACGGCACTCCGCTGCATAAAAAACCCCCTTCAAAATAAGTTCTTTTTTTTTTTTTAAGATAGGCAACGGCCCGCGACCCAGTGAAAACGGGTCCCGCCAGTTGAGAACCACTGATGTAATCAATACATCGAAAAACTACTTAATATAGATGCAGATCAACACAATAACAATGCAGATGCACTGATGCGGCTGCAGGGCTTTTATTGTGAAGGGGCTAGAGGGCTCTTATTATGAAGGCGTGTGAGAGCCAGAAGGCTTTTCTTTAGCAGTAACAGAAGTCTGACCAGAGGTGAGGTTTCTGACCCAGTTTACATTTGTTATAATTCTTACCGTTAACCGGTTTATATTATGATTATATATACACAGACATAGCTCCACATCATGGCAACAGGAAGTTACATTTGCCATACTTTGGCGTACTACTCTTTGCAGGTTAAGCAGATCACCCTCACATTTAGTCCGTGTAAGGTGAAGACCTTGATGATGCTCAACACCATTATTCACCATGAAACAGGAAGCTGTTGATGAGGGCTAGGGTCATTTCCTCTTGAGGTCACCCGACAGTCAAAACACAGGCTGCTGACACCTACTGCTACTATTATCATTATTATTATTAGTCACATTACTATTTCTATTATTGATACCATTAATGCACATTACTGACTTTGCTTCTTCCTCAGAGTCTTTGTTTTCTCTCCTTACAGGTTTACTTAGATCCTGGTTTTATCTGGACCCTGGTCCCGCTGACACCCACTGATACTATCATCATTATTATTAGTCACATTACTGTTACTGATGCCATTACTTATTTTATTATTATTCTACTATATCCACTTCTGCTGTTATCATTAGTCGTCATAATGTTTCCATCATTATTCTACTTACTAGTCTCATTATATGAATAATTTCTGTCATATGCATTGAATGTGTTGTGACTCCGTTATGTTGTTCATTCTGTACACATGACATCACACTTCATCCTGATAAGAGGATCCTCCTCTGTTTCCTATTCTGATGTGAGAGTCAAAGGACAGAGGATGTTGTATGTGTAGACCGTCAAGAACTCTGAGGAGAATTTGTGATTTTGGGCTAAACAAAATAAATCGAATTGATGGTTTGTGTTTTTGTCATTGAGATATCATGGAGGGGGGTGGGGCTTACCTTTGTGGGCGAGGCAGCGGATGCTCTGTTTGCTTTGGACATCCCAGAGTCGAACTGTCTCATCATGTGAACCAGAGAGGAGGAGAGTCCCATCCATGGACACCGACAGACACGTCACCAAGTTCCTGAGAGACATTCAAACTGACTTCAGATCAGATCACAAGACTATTTGAATCTACTGAGAGGATTCAAACTGACTTCAGATCACAAGACTATCTTAATCTACTGAGGTTTTAAATGACTTCAGATCAAATTACAAGACAATTTTGAAAAAATGAGAGGATTCAAACTGATGAAAAAAAAAAAATTTCTACTATCTTTTTTGTCTCTGTGACTCCGTGATCGTTGTACCACAGTCACCTTAAAATGTTCAGAGGTGACTGATATGAATGGAATAAACATCTCACCTGTGTCCTTTGAAGACCTGGTTCCCGTCGTTGTCTGACTGGAACGATTTGTCCCAACTAAGACTCTGCAGATGAAACAAAAACAGTTCAAACACTTCTATATCGACACAAACTGTTTCCAGGTCAGGTCCTCTTTAACTTATAGCCTGTTATTGGCCATCTCAAAATGTTTTGACTGATTCCTTTAAATGACATCAATTACTGATCATGACAAGTCGGAGAGAAGAGAAGTCTGAAAACAACCAACAATCAGTCCACAGTTTCCTCACCAATATAATATATGTATAAACTGATGTAACTCAACTCCACATGGTCAGATCTTTTCCAAAGGCTGTAGTTTGAAGTTTGTAGTTTGTCTTTTGTAGGATGTAGTTTTTAGATTGTAAGATGTAGCATATATTTTTGGGGTTTGTAGGATGTAGTTTGTACTTTGTAGGATGTCGTTTGTAGATTGTAAGTTGTAGCATATATTTTTTGGGTTTGTAGGATGAAGTTTGTAGAATGTAGGATGTAGTTTGTAGCATTTGTTTTTTGGTTTGTAAGATGTAGTTTGTGGCTTGTAGAACAATTTGTATTCTGAAGGATGACAGTTTGTAAGATGTAGTTTGTATGATGAAGTTTGTAGGATGTAGTTTGTGGCTTGTTGAACAGTTTGTATTTTGAAGGATGATATAGTTTGTAGGATGTAGTTTGTAGGATGAAGTTTGTGGCTTGTTGAACAGTTTGTATTTTGAAGGATATAGTTTGTAAGATGTAGTTTGACATTTGTAGGATGTAGTTTGTATTTTGAAGGATGATAGTTTGTAAGATGTAGTTTGTAGGATGAAGTTTGTAGGATGTAGTTTGTATTTTGAAGGATGATATAGTTTGTAAGACGTAGTTTGACATTTGTAGGATGTAGTTTGTATTTTGAAGGATAGTTTGTAAGATGTAGTTTGTAGGATGTAGTTTGTATTTTGAAGGATGATAGTTTGTAAGACGTAGTTTGACATTTGTAGGATGTAGTTTGTATTTTGAAGGATAGTTTGTAAGATGTAGTTTGTAGGATGTAGTTTGTATTTTGAAGGATGATAGTTTGTAAGATGTAGTATATAGGATGAAGTTTGTAGGATGTAGTTTGTATTTTGAAGGATGATATAGTTTGTAAGATGTAGTTTATATGATGAAGTTCGTAGGATGTATTTTGTATTTCTGAAGGATGATATAGTTTGTAAGATGTAGTTTGTAGGATGTATTTTTGAAGGATATAGCTTGTCAGATAACAAAATGAACACTTTTTTGTAGGATGTAGAATGGCAGTGTGTTAAAATGGAGGACGTAAAGTAAAGAGTGAGACTCACCTGGCTGCACAGAGACACCTGGAAAATGTTTCCATCACTGCCTCCACAGAACAGGAAGTACTCGCAGGGGTCAAAGGTCACAGACATGATCTCCACATCAAACAGGACGGACAGGAGCAGCTCACCTGAGGACAACTCCCACACCTGGTCAGACAGACGGACAGACAGAAAGTTTGTAAACCAACATCTCAGAGAAGTTGGAGACACAGTAGTGCCATAAAAAAAATATATAAAAGAATACATAAATGTGGAAATTTAAAGACAAACTAAAAATCAGTGGCCTAAGAACCCAGACAAAATGTCACAAAGTTATCTTTCGTCGGATGATCCCAAAGTGAAAAGGGATGTGATCGTGAACACAACGAGCATTGAGGGAAAAAGTCCCACCAATAAGCTGATTGAGTACTACTCAGACTGGAAAAGCCTGAAAAAGCTGTAGCTTGGATATTGAAGTTGAAAAGATTGCTCTTGGAGATCACTCAAAGAAGAAAGATGACAAATACTGGATTGCTGCTGAGTAATGATAAATCACTGAAGGAACGTGCCATGAAGCTTAAGGTGCCATTCAGTGCAGATCTGATGGTGAAAGATATTTAAAAAATGCTGAAAAGGCCATATATGCATTTGAGCAACAGCAACACTTTGCACTGGAAATTTCCCTCCTGGAAAAGGGAAAACACTGCCGAAAAGAGAGCCCTATATTAAAAATGGATCCCCCATCCTAGATGAAGGTGTCCTGAGAGTGGGGGAAAGGATTAACAGATCAGCTATGCCAGTATGCGCTAAGAATCCCATAATCTTACCCAAAAAATCCCACATATCCGAGGTCACACCCAAGTTGGTCATTCTGGAAGAAATCATATGCTCTCAAAACTAGGACAGAAATACTGGATGTCCTCTGCAAATTCTTCAGCACGAAAGATCATCAGAAACTGTTTTCTGCAGACGAATGCAGTCTAAAGTAGGAGAGCAAAAAATGGCAGATCTTCCACAGGACCGTGTGATACCGGATCTGCCACCTTTCACTTCAGTTGGCATGGACTATTTTGGACCTTTTGAGATAAAGCGAGGTCGGACCAATGTAAAACGGTGGGGTGTGATCTTTACATGCCTTACTAGCTGGGCAATCCATCTTGAGGTGGCTAATAGTTTGGACACCAACTCCTGCATCAATGCAATATGCAGATTTCTATGTCGCAGAGGTACTGTAAAAACCATCAGATCAGATCAAGGTACAAATTTTGTTGGTGCACAAAAGGAGCTGAACGATCATTAAAATAACTAAATCATGACAAAATCCAAAGAAATCTACTCCAAGAAGGAATAGAGTGGATATTTAACCCAGCAGTAGGTGCTCACCACTAATGTTGCACGGTGTATCGATACTAAAAAGGTACCGCAGTACCCGCACGTTAAAAACGATACGATTTTGCATATTTTTAGTATCGATACTTCATTAAAATAGCGCGATCAGAGCGCACTCACTGTTCCGCTCCCTGTCATGCTGCCTGCAGGCATTGACTGCAAGGGGGCGGGGCTGCCCAACGCTCACACACGCAACAGGCAGCGCTCACTCACAGCAGTGATAGCAGGGGAGACATGCATCAAGGTCCGTGTACGTTTTGATAGTCTGTTTTACCGTTCAGCCGAAAAAACGACAATATTCTCATTTTTCGTTTCAAACCAAAAACGGAAATGGTGGTCCGTGTACGGTCCCCACTGACATACAGAGACCCGTCTGCGAAACCTGTTTCAAAGCCACACAGACCAAGGGAGGCAACAGGTCTAACATGGCAAAGCACCTTTCAGACAGACACCCCCAACTTTTCAAAGAGTTCAAAGAACGGCGGGTAAGCAAATGTGATTATAAACGTGAACACCCCCAAGCTCACCCATAGACGGCTAACACGAGTAGCCTTAGCCTAGTTTGAGGACAAGCCTATATGATCATGAGGTCACAATGCACACAAAAGTGTACTAAATGAAACACAATTGATGCAAAATGGCGACATGCTGGTGGAGCCTGAGGGTGGATCTTGAGCTAATTATTTTTATTTTTAGTTAAGGAAAAATAATTATTCCATGAATTAAGATAAAATATGAAGTGAAAATATCAAACTCACTATGCAAGTAAATTAAGCATTGTTTATCCACCCACTCCCACAGACAGTCAGACAGATGCCAGCAGCAACACAGAGAGTTCCCTTCAGCTGTGTTTGAAAGCCAGTGGAAATATGAGAGAGGCTCAAAAGATGCGAAGACGTTCAACATTAATATTAATGCCATTTGTTAAGTGTTCAAAAAGCTGGGCAGAAAGAAGCTGGTAAAAAAGGGAACCGTACAGATGTTTTATACATTACTATTATAGATAAATATACCAGTATCGTATCGTATTTGTGGTATTGTATCGAATTCTGGTATCGTAAGTATCGGGTATCGTGATACTTATGGCAGGTATCGTATCGAAGTCACAATCTTGGTATCGTGACAACCCTACTCACCACGGAGGCGTATGGGAGAGACTAATTAAGTCACTCAAGAAGATTCTGTGCTCTGTGGTGAAAGAACAAGTTCTGGATGATGAGGCCTTGCAGACAGCCTTATGTGAGGTGGAAGCTACAATGAATGATAGACCAATCACAACAATAACAAATGACTTGAATGATGTGGAACCTTTAACGCCTAATTATTTGCTTCTACTCAAAACAAACCCCGTCATGCCTTCAGGAATATTCAAGAAAGAGGACCTGTACTCTAGAAGGAGATGGAGACAGGTACATTATCTGGCTGACCTTTTCTGGAGAAGATGGGTCAGGGAATACCTTCCAATCATGCAACAGTGAAATAAGTGGAAGGAACTTTCTACCTGGAGACCTCGTTGTTATTGTGGATGAATGGGCTCCTAGAAACTCCTGGGTGCTAGGACGGATTCTAAAGACCATGCAAGGAAATAAAGGACTAGTCAGTTAAAACCAGAACAAGTGTTATACAGAGACCCATCAACAAACTCTGTCTGCTCCTTGAAGCTGGAGAGTAGCTGGTGCTGGACAGTAGTTTGGAGAAGTTATATGAACTTAATCTATCTATGTACTCGGACGACAATGAAAAAAAAAACAAGAAAAAAAAAAACGGAATATATTTGTGTTTTGAATATTGACTATTTAGTAATTGATGTAATTGCTGTATTCGAAGCAATTAGGGGCTGGAATGTTAGAGCCATATCTTTAGTTTTGATTACAAATCATAATTTCTAATTTTTCTAATATATTTGTATGACCTAAACACATTCCTTTAATTTATGAATGACGGTTAAATTCGCATTCTGAATAATTATTTTTCTTTGGGAACTTTTGTTAATAATCAGATGAGGATCAGCTGGTATAAGAGGGATGGGACTGAGTCTCGGGTTGTTTTCCCTTGGCATCGGGACAGTCTTTGACGTCACGTTAAACTGATTATGTTTTGCTGTTAAGTTTGTCAAAAGTGAAAATAAATCGATCAAATGACGGCAAAGGAATCAGCGTCTGCAAGAGTTATCATTTGGACTGTTTAATGTGCGAGTCAGAAACAGAGCCCCGTAACGTGGCCCAGTACAGAGGAAGAAGAACAAAGAACAGGCCACCACAGCAGTAGAGTGCGGATCACTGCCAGATGTTTATGCAACAACCACTGCTGTATTTTGTGATTGAATAAACTCAACCCACAATTGGCTGACCCCCCCTAGTCTAGAGCAGTGTTTTTCAACCTTTTCTGAGCCGCGGCACATTTTTTACATTACATTAAAAAGATCCCGCGGCACACCAACAACCAAAAATGTTACAAAATGACACCTTTTAGCATAATACAGCATATATGCAGGTGTGTCAAACTCAATCACAGAGGGCCAAAATAAGAAATTGGGACTACGTTGAGGGCCAAATAGAGTCATCATTTAATAAACAGGATAGAAGGGATATTGGACAAAGTGCAAAAAGAATACATGTTTAGGTAGGCTACATTATTTTATGCATACGTACCAGAGCCAGATGTTTGGCATCTTTTCTTGGCTGCCAGTTCATTAATATCTGGGGTTAGGTTCTGTGGAAACCCTCAAGATGGAGTGAAGATGTGCATCAGTGAGACTCCTGTGCGGGTTTTTGTTCATCTTCATCACAGAGAACAGCTGCTCACACAGGTATGTGCTTCCAAACATGCAGAGCGTTTGAGCAGCATGTAGGCGGAGTTAAGGCATCGTTTCGGGGGGGGAAACTTGGAAACTGTGAAGCGCCCAGAGTCATACTTTGCCTTGAGTGTCATTACACTGGAGGTCTATCAGCTCCACAGGTGCTCTTTCCACATCAACTGCAAACGGATTGCTGAGCAGTTCAAATTTACATTTCTGAGCTGCAAAGTCGGCAAATCGTTGAGTGATCTCTGTGCCAAATGCACCCAGTTTATCAGCAAAATGCGCAGTCGGGAACACAGCGGTGGAGACTTTTACTGCCTCACACATGTCTGTGATCACACGTCCCCGTCCCTGAAGCTGGAGGTTTAGCGCAGTGAGATGCTTCGTTATGTTGCACATAAAGCCAGCTCACATCGCCACTTTTCGTCCCGGAGATCTGTGGTGTGGCGGGCCAGTTATGATAAACATATGATATTTTCTGGCGGGCCGTTGTACCGAGGGCCGGATATATGCTGACAATTTAATGACAAGTCTCTCAATGTGTTGATCCTTACTAGGCTTTTCATCTGGGTTATTTTGTCCAGGGCCCAGTTCAGAGTCTGCATTTTTCCTTTTCAAATATTTCTCCATCGCTGTTCGTCTTGTCACCACAACCTCTCCTGCGCGTCATTTCATTCTACTGTCCTAAATGAACACGGTCATTATTGTGCTACCTACTGGCATGGAGGAGTATTTATTACTCAGCCAGCCACTAAATTGTAGCTCAGACGCTCAACAATGGCAAAGTATTTGCAACAACTAAATAATATTTTATTGAACTCATTAAGTGAAATTGGACATTTTCCCGCGGCACACCTGACGATCTCTCACGGCACACTGGTGTGCCGCGAGACCATAGGTGTATAACACGTGTTTTACAATGAACACAAGTATATTTGTATGGGAGGAGTTCGGGGAGGCCATGGAGAAGGACTTTCGGTTTGCCTCAAGGAGGTTCTGGCAAGCCATCTGACGGGTCAGGAAGGTAATGCAGGGCCTACCCCAGGCTGTCGGGGGGGGGGGGAGCACTTTGAGGAACTCCTAAACCCGACCAACATGCAACCCATATCCCTGGCAGAGGCTGCTAAGGTAGTCAAAAAGCTCCTTGGTGGCAAGGCACCGGGGGTGGATGAGATCCGCCCTGAGATGCTGAAGGCGCTGGAGACTGTTGGGCTGTCTTGGCCGCACACCTCTCAGCCTCCCGGGGAAGGCTTATGTCGGGGTGCTGGAAAGGAGACTCCGATCAAGAGGAGCAGTGCGTATTCCGTCCCGGCCGTGGAACAGTAGACCAGCTCTCTACCCTCGCAAGACTACTGGAGGGGTTCTGGGAGTTTGCCCAACCAGTCTACATGTGCTTTGTGGACTTGGAGAAGGCTTACGACCGGGTCCCTCGGGGGTTCTTGTGGGGGGTGCTATGGGAGTATGGGGTGCCGGACCCGTTCCAACGGGCCATCTAGTCTCTGTACGACTGCAGTAGGAGCTGTATCAGCATTCTCGGCAATAAGTCAGACACCTTCCTGGTGGGTGTTGGCCTCCGCCAGGGCTGCCCTTTGTCGCCGGTCCTGTTCGTGACTTTCATGGACAGGATATCTAGGCACAGCCGGGAGTTGGAGAACGTCAGGTTCGGGGGTCTCGCAATCGCCTCTCTGCTGTTTGCAGATGATGTGGTCCTGTTGGCCTCCTCAGATCGTGACCTCCATCATTCACTGGGGCGGTTTGCAGCAGAGTGTGAAGCGGCGGGGATGAGAGTTAGCACCTCCAAATTTGAGACCATGGTGCTCTGCCGGAAACCGGTGGATTGCTCCCTCCAGGTGGGGACGGAGTGCCTACAGCAAGCAAAAGGAGTTCAAGTATCTTGGGGTCTTGTCCACGAGTGAGGTTAAGATGGAGCGGCAGGTCGACAGGCGGATCGGTGCGGCTGCAGCAGTAAAGCAGGCGCTGCACCGGACCATCTTAGTGAAGAGGCAGCTGAGCTGGAAGGCGAAGCTCTCAATTTACTGGTCGGTCTACATTTCTACCCTCACCTATGGTCACGAACTCTGGGTCGTGACCGAAAGGACGAGGTCGCGGCTACAAGCGGCCGACATGAGTTTCCTCCGTAGGGTGGCCGGGCTCAGCCTTAGAGATAGGGTAAGGAGCTCGGTCATCAGGAGGGAGCTTGGAGTGGAGCCGCTACTCCTTCCCGTCGAAAGGAGTCAGCTGAGGTGGTTTGGGCATCTCATTAAGATGCCTCCTGGACGCCTCCCACTGGAGGTTTTCCGGGCACGTCCAACTGGGAGGAGGCCCCGGGAAGACCCACAACACGCTGGAGGGATTATATCTCCCAGCTGGCCTGGAACGCCTCGGGATACTCCAGTATGAGCTGGAATGTGTTGCAGGGGAGAGGTAAGTCTGGGTCAGCCTGCTTGGCCTGCCGCCACCGCGACCAGACCCCGGATAAGCCGAGGAAAATGGATGGAAGTATATTTAGACGAAAGGTTGATGCCCAATAAAAAGGCACACAGAAGAGTCTGGGGCCTTTAAGAGTAGAGTGTGAGGAGTCAGCAGGCAATGAGTGGCAGAATAAAACAGGCAATAAAAGGTGTTTTAAGAAAGTGAGTCACCTCAACCGTGACAGGTCCTTGACCATGCAGCTAGTGCTGGGCGGTATACTGGTTTGAATTTCCCGTAGGATATTAATTTTTCACACACCGTCATACCGGTGCATAGTCGAAACAACTGCTATTCAACAGGCAGCTAAATATATTGTTCGCTGCTAAGACGGCTACAGTCGGAGCTAACTGTATTGAGAGGGACCCCTAGTCATGGTTATAACAATTAATAACCCACAACTAACGCTCTTTAACAACAAAATACCACGACACAACAGTTTGTGACAAATAAACGATTTGTACATTTATAAAATTTCACCGCCGAACGTTATGCTGGGTACAGCTCGCTAGCTAGCCCGCTAGCACAACAGTCTGCTAACAGCTGGGAGAGGCTCCGTCGCTACAGTAACGTTACATTAAAGAACAGAACAGAGCGATGCAGGAGGAACAAAGACAGACCGGAGATGCACCGATAGAGTCTGTGCCCAAGAGAGGAGCTGGGTCTGCTGTTTGGACGTGTTTTGGTTTTAAAAAGTCCGACGTTTTGCGAGTTTGTCGAGCCACTGTTGTTGCCGCTGGTGGTAACACGAGCAACTTACTCCATCACCTCAGCAGAAAACATGTGTTGGAATACCAAGAGTGTGATGACGCCATCGGATTCGAGGCCGTCAACCGGTAACGTTAATGCGAGTGAAACAGTGAAGCCGAAGGGTCAGACATCGCTTGAAGAGGCATTTGCTCGAGGCAGCTTATGACAAGAAAAGCAAGCAGTGGAGCAACATTAGGAACGCAATAACTATCCATCTATGCAAGGACATGGTCCCGCTACAGACTGTGGAGAAAGACTCAGAGCAATGATTAAAACACTGGATTCATGGTACGTCTGACCGGAGCTACAATACTTCAGCCAAACTGCTATCCCAACATTATAGGAACAAACAACCCTAACCCTCTAGTAATCAAAGCCTTTATAGATGAAGATATTAACATGTTTGTATATTCTATGTACTCCTGACAGTAGAGTAAGCCTCTATAAACATATAGAAAAACACAGTCAAGGAAAAAAAGAAATACCATGATATACCGTGAAACCACCAGAATCTTAAAAAATACCGTGATACACATTTTTGGTCATACCGCCCAGCACTACATGCAGCCATAACTGGCCACTCTAAATATTATGCAGTTGGCCGCACCAGACTAGCCGAGGACAACATAGAGGTGCACAGTCACTCACACACGCAGTACTGTGCTGTGATTGGCTGGTACTAGTTGCCTCGACGCATCTGTGATTGGTTGTTAAGAGTGACAACTATGTTCGGCTCATTTTCTGTAACCAGTGCAGCATAATAGCATCATTAGCTAGCTAGTTAACTAGCCAGATGCTAAATGAGTAAAATGTAACAATTTAATGCTTCATCCACTCTTTCTTGTCACAGCGTAGGAAAGCACATTGCTATCACCAGGTGACCAGTTCTTTACTGATTCACCAGACTGTAATGTTTTGATGGCTTCACTTCAAGTCAACACAAAGTACATAAAACTGGCAGCTTACCTGTCGATAGCAACGAGCTCTTAGAGTGTGTGGATGACATATTAAGCGGCTAATGTTAGGTAGCTAACATGTTTCAGATGTCTACAGCGTGTCAATGTTTTTATGGTTTAATATGTAAATTATTGCAGTTAGTTCTGACAATCAATATTTATGTGATGTGTTGAACATGTTGCATCGTTTAGTTTGAAACAATTGAACCCTTCACTGCAGGAACCTGAACCTTTAAGAACCACGTCCTTTCTTAAGTTTCAGATGTGCAACATTAAACAGTTGACGGTCTTGTTAGTTTCTCAGCATTGTAGCCTTTCGTTCTTCATGTAAATAAAGAGAGAGTATAGAAATGTGTAATAATGACAGGAAGTGATGCGTCTCTGTCCCCCCTCAGTTTAATAGTGCTGCTGGCTCTGCAGAACACAGACTCCACTTAAAAACCTCATGATTTAAAGTGTGAGCAGGAGCGATGCCTCAGCTTGTGCTCAACACCCCCGACCATCCGTTATGTCATTACTAAGACTCCACCTCCTGTGATTTATGTTAGAGGGGATTTTATCCAAATTAAAAAAACGAGAGGAGACGCTCAGTGTTTCAATGGATTTATCATTCTGATCGGAGGTGATCAATGACGTCTGATGGGTTCAAAACAGGTTTCACTGCTGCTTCAATACTGAATACAAGAACAGTATGTACAGTAGCAAAAAGAGGTCCATCTCCTATTTTTAGTAGGTTTTAGCATGTTTAAGAAAGCAGCATACACACACTAACTATGGTGGAAATAGGGTGTAACTCTTCTTCATCACTTTAACTTGTTCACCCATCATCCCTCAAAAAGAAAGCCAAATATAACAGCTTCCCCTCAATGAATCCGGGACGGCTCCTCAACCATAAGGCTGATATGCATATTTCTCATTTGAGTCCATTGTCGGTAAACCTATTTCTATTAAGATTTGACTTCACACTTAGTGTAAAATCTAAATTCCAAAGGCAATATATAATGTAATATTATAAGTAAATGGTATATGGACTTGTACAGCACTTTTGTAGACACTAAAACACAACATTAATGATACAATTCATATATTCTCACATGGTTTTTACATGTTGACTGTTTACTGAAAGTTTTACTATACTAACACTACTTCCATATAGCCCAGTTACAAATAACATGAATCTCCCAAAAACATGTAAATAGGAATAAACACATTTGATCAATATTAATATATGATGGAAGAGCTCCATGCTAAATGAATAATGATAAATGAACCGAGATGATCAAAGAGTTACAAGAGAAGTTACAGTTTTATGTCGGTGTGTTGTCTACACTCACACCCCCACAGGGACGAGGTGACATCTGCACGTGTGCACGGTCCAACTGGATATTTGGTGGACAGTCGTCTCTTCTGTCTAGTGTCTGATTGGTCGGTCGCTCCTTTTTTTCTTTTATTAACCTTTTATTCAACTCTGAGTCAGTTCTAGCAATAGAATCAGTTTGGATTCAGGTCTCTGCTACTGATCCAGTTGGATCCTGATTTAGACAGTTCACACTGGAACACATGAACTTTATCAGTACAGCAGCTTTCAACAAAGAAATAAAGATTAAAATATCTCGGAGGGTAAACTAAGTTCTTCAGACCTAAAGCTAGTTCAGTTGATGAATGAGCTTGTTATGAAGCTGCTGGGTGGAAACCGAGATAGACCGACTGTCTTCATGACCATCAGACGGTGCAGAGGTATTTGCCTCTCAGAGATAAAGTCACACTTATGATGAAGAG
The DNA here is from genome assembly GCF_004355925.1 of Anarrhichthys ocellatus. Lineage (NCBI taxonomy): Eukaryota > Metazoa > Chordata > Actinopteri > Perciformes > Anarhichadidae > Anarrhichthys > Anarrhichthys ocellatus. The sequence continues at coordinate 1,040 of NW_022280598.1, read as the reverse complement.
TTTTTAATGAAGAAAAGAGACACAAACAGGTAAAAGAGGTTTGTTTGACTTGTCGAGTCTGAAGGAGGTTTCAGAAAGAAGAGTCAAAGTGACGAAGAAGAGTCAAAGTGATTAAGTAGAAACTCTACTGTTGTACCTGTTCAGGTGATATAAACTCAGTCTCACCTTGACAGTTTGGTCTAAGGAGGCGGTAGCGACTCTGGCCTGAGCTCCCATCAGGCCACAGTGCAAGTCTGTGATTGGCAGAGAGTGACGAGACAGGACGTGACGCGGCTCAGGGGTGTGGCTTAAATCCAGCTGGATCACACTGAAACACATACACGCAAATACACACATTAATAATCACACACAGAGTGATCACACTGGTGTCTACATTCACAACATTTTGGTTCATGGAGCTTTAGGATGACACTGACTTAATTGGGACCTGCTGCAGTTTTATACACAGTCAGTGAGAACAGGATGTATTGATTATTGGATGCAGCTGATCAGTCTGTTGTCAGGATGTGGACATCAGACTGATCACCTGCTGCTGTTTTTTATTTCAAGAATAAAACTGACACATGAACACAAACTAGACTAGAGCTGACCAATCAGGTAGGAGAGTGACATTTATATTAACTACTCAAATGAATGAATCCTAACTCTGTATCTGGTGCTAACCTGACTGGTGGACTCTTCAGTGGAGATAAAACACTGCTGACGTCTTATCATGGGAACAAACGTATCTACAGTCTGTGTTAAAGCGCTACCTGGTGGCCACAGCAGATCCTCACATGTTAATAAGCAACGACGCAACCTTTCATTTAAGATACAAGACAGACTGATCACAGCTAGAAGACCTCAGTCTTCTTCATCTTCTTCATCCTCAATGATGGAGTGGACTAAATAATCAAACATCTGTCACAACACGTTACATTAAAGTAAAGTCTCCACATCTGTCACAATACGTTACATTAAAGTAAAGTCTCCACATCTGTCACAACACGTTATATTAAAGTAAAGTCTCCACATCTGTCACAACACGTTACATTAAGGTA